>NC_056742.1:146394606-146397774 GCF_019279795.1 Protopterus annectens
GGTACATATCCTGTAGTAAGGCTGAGATTGAACAGTGACTTTGTGAGGGTTCAGTTCTTCTTGGAGCTCGTTTAAGACACAGCCTGGGACACTGTCCGGTCCCATTGATGCTGTGTTTTTTGCTTTGGAGAGGGCAGCTCTCACCTGTGCATCTGTGATGTCTGGGAGGCTACACTCTGTTGGGATAGACATTTGCTCTTTTGGGGGGGAAGGGGCGGGGGAGTTTGCACTGAACCTGTCTGCCAGGATGTTGGCAATGTCTGTGGTTCAGTGTATCTTTTGTCATTTTGCACTAACTCAGAGCATATCTGGGAGTTGCCACCCAGGTTCCTGACATAACTAAAGAAGGCCTTGTGATTATATTTAGCGTCTTGTGCAATTTTTCTTTCTCGGTTGGCCTTAGATGATTTTATGAGGGATCGTAGTTTCTTGCTAGTACTGATCAGAGATGCCTTCCCTTTTTGGGATTTTGCTCTATCATGTAGTAGCTTCCTTCTTCTGTTGTGTAGCTTATTTATGGCTGGGGTCCACCAGACAGGTCTCTTGCCTTTGGAGGAGTGGGTCTTGGTTTTATTTGGGATAGCACAATCTATGCATTCCTGTAGGTGTCCATAGAATGCGTTTGTAAAGGATTCTGAGGTTTGGGCCGTTTTTCCATTGGCCCGGGGGTTTTGAAGGATTCCACCTCGGTTTTGAGAAGTGTGAAGTTTGCTTTTGGGAAGTTCTTCACCGTGGTTTCCTTGGCTGGGGGTGGGGATGGGATATGGATTTCCAGTGAGATTAATTTATGGTCAGATCTTACCAATGAGGAGTACACCTCTGGTATGGAGCATAGAGTCCCCATGTTGGTGATGATCAGGTCCAATATGTTTTCCCCTCTTGTGGGAGTGGTGACCAGTTGTTCCACATCATTTGAGTTTATAAATTCTAGGAACCGTTGGGTGAGGGTGTTGGGGCTTGAGTAGTGCTCCCATTCTATGTTTGGGTAGTTGAAGTCACCCAATATAATGGTGTTTGGAGGGACCTTCATATTCTCCAGTGCTCTCAGGAAAGCCGAGTGGGGTTCTTGAGTTTGGGAGGGTGGTCTGTAGCAGGCTACAAACTGAAAGGCAGTTTTGCCCGCTGTTAGTTGCACATGGATGGTCTCCAATGCTTCGTGCAGTGACACTAACCTGGATGTGTGGGTATCTTTGATGAATATGGATACTCTCCCTCCTTTTGTGGTTCAGTCCGAGTTTTGGGGCCGAAAAGCATGGTATGAGGTATAACCTGGTAGTGCTTGGGGTGCTCTCGGGAGCCTTGAACCAGGTTTCTGTTACTGCACAGATATCGATATTCTCCATATTGAGGAGATCCTCAAGTGCGTGCATCTTGAGGTTTAGACTTCTGGCGTTGAGCAGCATTACCCTTAGTTTCTTTTTCCTTGTGTTGTCTATGGAGGTGGGTTTGTCTTTTGAGCCTTGCCTAAAAAAGGCACTAAGGGGGTGGCAAGAGGCTTAGCCAGTATTCGAAAGCCCAGGGGTGACAGGTGGAAGCCATCCCTAGAGAAGCAACGTGGCTTGTCGAGCATGTCATCCCAGGCTGACGGACACTGGATCCCCTTTGAATGTCACCAGTACTTTAGCCAGTTGTTAAAATTGATCATTTTGTCTTTATACTGTGGCATCATTTTGGTGAGGGTAAGATGCTACTCAAGGTCAGGGTCATACCGGCCTGGGCTACATGATCAGAGAGCACCTCTATGTCTCTTTTCATGTAGTCCAGGGAGGTACGTCTCAGGTCATTCACACCAGCATGGACAATGACTGAGTCATATTTGTACTTGCTTTGGAGTGACCTGAGTGCTTGTGTTATGTGGCGGATCATGGCACCCGACAGGCAGCTTACAGTGACCTTCTCCTTGTTCAGCCTGGTGAGTGGGACGTCAGTGTGTCTGACAGTAGAGTCACGTATTACAAGTGTATTAGGTGTGTTGTTTAGCCTTAAGGGCTGTGACTGTGTGGCACACTGACTTTGTGAACTATGTGATACGTGCGTATTGTTGTGGGGTAGCGGTTGCTTGGATGTCTGCTTTGGAGGTCTGTGCTGCTTGGGCAGATTTTTATTTAGAGCCTCTGAGTATGTTTTTGTGTGTTTATGTGTTTGGTTTGCTGTTGCGATAGGTCTATGTGAGACTGGATTTTGTGGTGTGTGTGGTTACCTTCTCCTCCTGACTGACTGCATCAGTACTGGGTTGAGAGAGCTCAGCCTCCAGTTTGGCTATATAGTTACATCTCTCACATATATTTGAGCTTATTGGGAGGAGGAGAGAGTGGTCTGTGTACATAAGGCAGTTGTAACATTACCTCAAGATTCCCAGATTTGGCAGCTGGACTGGAGAGTAAACCCAAAACTGACTTTTGGACATGCCAGAATAGTATAAGGAACTACTTTTTGACTGCTCAAAAAGGACCATTAGGGAGCCAAGTACTTAAATGGAGTATAAGAGGGTGTAGTGCTTTAGTTTATTAGTGCTTACTTATAAGATTACTTATATGAGCAAGTGCGGGGCTTTAGAATGAAAATAGAGTGCTTACTTTGAGATTTAGAACAGTTCTAAGGGAAAAAGTGAAGAGCAGACTTTGTGGAGCCGGGAATACTTTAAACCCGTTTAAGCGGCGCTGCCCGATGCTGCGCTAAGCGCAAAACCGTGCAAATGCGGGTTTTAAAGTAGGGAAACTGAAAGAGATAGGAATTGACCCGAAACGGCCAATAAGCTACTAGTTTCAGGGCTGAGACCACTCCTCCAGGGACAGATAGGCTGCTCAAAGCTCCCCACTCTCACTGGTGAACAGTGAAGCTTCCTCCTATCCAAGTAAGGATATGGGCAACACAGGAAACTATACCACAGTCCGGAATTCAGCAAAACCTGAAATCTGGACTAATCTAGTTCAGCAAAGGCAAGAAAAGAGACTTTTTTTTTTTTTCAGGAAACCACAGAAAACACTGTAAATGCTATAAACAGGCTAACGCACTTTAGTGTGTAGCATCCAACAGTTAAACAATACAAAAACGACTTACATTGCTATAAAACAAAAACTGTAAAAATCAGAATGCAAATCCAATATAAACTTTTTAAAGCACAGATCAGTTAGAAATTCGCTTTTTAGGCGGGAAAAAGCAGTCAAA
>NC_056742.1:146398274-146515774 GCF_019279795.1 Protopterus annectens
CCGATCACTACTGGCCAGGCATACTTATGCGAAAGTGTTTTTCACCAAATAAGCACTTTCACGTAAGTATGCCTGTTGCAGAGATCGTACTATGGTGCGGATAACAGAATATTCCCTTTTCCTCACTGTAGTGCGATCTCGGAGTGAGAATATTAAAGTAGGGGGGTGAAGGCCTGCATAATAGTAGATTTATTGTTTTTTTGTTTTTTTTAACACACTTTAACAAAAGCGCTTTTTTGGTGAAAGCGCTTTCATTAAAGTGTGTTCGGTGATTGCGGATTCGGACTATTGAACTTTCGTTCAATAGTCCTAGATCTACATATATATATATATATATATATATATATATATATATATATATATATATATATATATATATATATCTGCAATTATGTACATTTTTTAAATGTGTAAATTATGTTTTTATGTTGTATTAAATAAAGGACCCTTACTCTTTTCATTAGGTGTTGTGGAGTCTTTTACATCCAGTTGAGCTACTATTAAATCATGTAGATGGGACCTTGGTTTAACATCTCATTTGAAGGATGACATACTCAGCAGTGGTTCCCCTCTGTGGTTTTGTCCCTTTATGCTGCACTACAGTGTCAGTAATCCATTGACATGGTATGAGAATAGAACCCACAACCTTCTACACCAAAGGGGAGTATGTTACCTGTTGCACCACTGACACTACTAATATCAGTAACGGAGGCCATTCATGAAACATACTCTTAATGTTTTTTTCATGTTGCTTTTAAAGATACACATAAAACTCCTATGCGACCAAACTTTTTGCTGCCTATGACATACATATACATAATATGTTGTCTAGAAACATGGCAATGATCTCATATCTAGTACTGATACTTTAAAATTGTTCTGATCTTTGCATTTTTTAACCACGTTTCTTCAACATTCTGTTTCTCCTATTTTTATTTTTGGTAACTATAAATTATCTAGATCACATACTCCATGGCTTACACAATTGAATCATAACTCTGCAAATCCTGCAAAATATTAAAAACCTGTGGCCAATGGAATCCTTTTTCAGCATCTTATTTTTTGACTGCTGGCCACATCACAACAGCTCTCTGCATAACAAAGTGGTTACCCTCTATGGTTTTGCTCTTATTCATATAGTTTCTCTGTCTAGGGCTTGCAGCATCTTATGGTTCATTTGCTATGCTACGTAGCAGTTGAGGCACCTTAACATTTTTGAGCACACTGTACTTTTAGCTCTGTTTACTTCAATGCTGGATTATATAGAGTGATTGTTTTAGAAAATTGTACTGCCTCAGATACTCTTTCAGAGTGTTATGTTAAATCAAGACAACTCTGTGTCTAAGAGCATTGGTTTTCCTCTGTGTTTTTTGCCCTGGTTGATAGAGTGTCTCTGCCTGGGGTTCCCAGCATCTTCAGGTTCATCTATTAGACTGCCTGGCAATAGGAACACCTTAAAATTTCTGAACACACTCTACAATTTGCTCAGTTTACTTTGATGTTGGATCACGTTCCCTTATATTTTTACATATTTATTGTCACTGCACCTGCATCACAGCTTTGAAGCCCATGATGCACTGCTCTGCACAGGCCGACAAATATTGGCTACCACTTCTGAATGGTGGCCCACTGCATTCAACTCCCAGTGCTTTTTACATTTGTACATTATAAGATTTACCTAGTTTACTACTTCATACACATAAAAGATACAATGTTACTAAGAGTTACTTTTTTAGTTTTGCAATGACAGCATCATCATCCTTCCCTACATGAATAAATTACCACTGTCCACCTCTATACCTATGGCCATATAAAACCTAAATACAACCCATTATATAAACTGTTTATATTTTCAACAGTGAAACAAATGTCCATTTGTTCAGTAATGCTACAAATAACTGTGATACACTCAAATTCTTATAATTACTGCAAGCTCTCGACAAAAATTACTAAAATGAATAAACAAATGATTATGTGCCCAACTATGCAACAATCTTCTTTAATCTACACAGATCTAAGACATTGAACCAAACTCTTTCCCAGCATCCACTAGCTAAACCTACCCATCACACAGAGTTACTCTAGAAAAACACTCTGGGTTTGAAGATAAAACAATTTAAATACATGTGTGTCTAAAACGGGGAGCAAGTCTTGCCTCGTCTCCTCCCAAAAAAAAAACAAGTTATATTGTGTGAAATTCGGTTATCGTTAAGGCTCCTGTTGTTAATTAAAATAGTGCCTTAGGCACTATGTAGTTCACACTGCTGCAAAGTTCAGTAAAACAAGGGCAAGAACTCAATTAAATTGAACTTTTTAATGAAGCATAAAGTCAAAAAATCTGGTTGTTGTTACTCTGGTTTTCTCCATATTTTAATAACAAAGACATCAGTAACATATTACCAACATGAGCCACAAAGGAACTATATGGGCTTTCTGATTTATTTCTTAACTAGAACTAGTTCCAGAACTGTAACAGCTGTGTTTGTGAGATTACTGTGAGAAGTTGTCAGCTACATCACTGACATTGAAGCCAAGTTCATGTAGACAAAAAGGCAAGGAAAGGAAATGTATACCAATGCCAGAGCAGCTACACCTGGTGTCTTCATAATATTATACCTGATGCTACATCAAGTGAGAACTTATTACTGACCACCCACTGCAATCTTTGGTATGATATAGGAAGAAGATGATTAGCTGTATTGTTATTATACTTACAACACAACTCCCTGTGATCTCTGTTGTGTTTTGTAATACACTCAGCCACAGGAAACAATCCTAATGGGTGACTTTAATATAGACTGGCTAGATTGTTCTGCTCAGAATCGAACCTCCCATATTAACCTACATGGGTTCACCCAACTAATCACATCCCCCACAAGGACTGACAAATGCTCTAAATGGCAGTCTGTCCTGGACTGGACTCTTGTTAATAACCCCTCCCTCTCTTCTCAAGTTGGATGTCTTCTGGATGGTCCGAGTGACCATTAGCCTACCTTTCTACTACATACCTGTACTCAACAAATAAGCCACAGCATATTTCGTACAATCAGAAATAAAAAAAAAAACTTTAACCCAATTAATTTCATCTCTTCTCTAAAACAATGCGACTGGGAAACACACACATACCTACCCCTTGAAGAAGCTGTTAACTCCTTTAATACAACCTTCTTAGATATTTTTAATTATCATACCCCCCCAGAACCATTAGAGTAAAAGCTTAGTTAGTTCCCTAGCTAAGCAAAGATTGTAGATCCTTACTCAATGGAAGAGACAAAGCCTGGGAACAATTCCGCAAGCACAATAATCAAAGCACTAGACAAACTTTCAGTGAACTCAGAAACAAAGCTAAAATACTTGTAAAACTGGATAAAATCAACTATTATCACAATATTCAAGAGAAACACCAGAATAACCCTCAAATTTTGGGCAGCTGTTAATAATATTCTTCTACCAGGAAAAATAACTACCCCCACCCCTACACCAGTTTAATAAATACTTTACTGATACAATCCAAGCCCTTGCAAATTCTCAGAACTTTTCCAATAACTCTGTTACTCTTTCTCCCCCAATCCAGTAATACCTCACAAATCTGCCCTAACCAATGTACACTTCAACTGGTGTCTATTGATACCATTAGAAAACTACTCAGAAAACTTAAACCTACTACCTTAGCTGCTGACAATCTACGTGCTGACTTCCCGGAAATCACAGCAGATGCAATTGCTTACCTGGTAGCCATACTCATTAACAGATCTATATCTGAGGTCATAGTACCTACCATCTGGAAGATCTCACAAAGGTGGTAATTCTACAGACATTACTAATTATCGACCAGTTGCCATCCTGTCACCATTATCCAAAATCCTAGAGAGAGTCATCCATACCCAACTCATGGACTTCCTTCACACACACAAACTGCTATCAAATACAAAACATGGTTTTCACTCATTTGACAGCACTACCACAGCTCTAATCTCCTTTACTAGTACAGTGAACTACCTTAGAAATCAAGGACAATATGTATCTGCTACATTTCTGGATTTGTCTAACACCTTTGATATGGTAAATCACCCTAAATTAATCCATGTGCTCTCTGACCTTAACCTCAGTAGCTGCTCCATCACCTGGTTTCAGAGCTACTTATCAGGACATCAACAGGCCGTGCAGTAGTGACACCACCTTTCTACTCATCTCTCTGTGACCTTAGGGGTCCCACAAGGCTCCATCCTTGGACCTCTACTCTTCTCTCTGTTCACTAACCATCTTTACACTTCCACTGCTGATGCATCCCTCATACAATATGCAGATGACTCTACATTAGTATGTTCTGGTCCCACACTATAACTCAATTTTGGTACCCAGGAATCCTTTCTATCTGCAGAAACATGGTTCACCAATTCCCAAATCATCCTTAACCCCAACAAAACAAAATTCTTGTCTTCCATCCCTCTAGATTTCCCCTATCCTTACCAGCTTTTACTGTAGAATCCAAATACAAAACAATCATTACCCCAATGATTCATACTAAACTGCTTGGCATCAAAATTGGCAACAACTTAAAATTCAACATTCACATAGCTCAAACCATTAAAAAAATTTCATAAAAATAGGTCTTGTTTATAGACATAAACAATAATTCTAACTAGAGCCACAAAAGTTACCAGCACCTGTACATACCTACTGTCAGCTCTTCTATATGCCTCCCCAATTCTGACCAACCTTCACAAAACTGACCTAAACAAGTTGGAAACCAGCTACAATAAAATTGCTAAATTTGCCAATGACACCACATGCAGATCTCACCACTGTGCTGCTCTTAAAGAACTAAATTGGCTTGAACTTCCTCAACTCCTTCACTTTAGACAATTATCCTTTGCCCATAAAACCCTTCATCAACCTAATAAAGTCCATGCTCTCCAAAATCTTATACAACCACATGTCACTTCTAGAGTCCTCCGCTCCACTAACAGACTACTCCTGGATACCACAAGAGCTAATAACTCAGCTGGGGAATCACTCTTTTCTAATGTCATCCCTAAAATCTGGAATAAGCTACCAACCTTCATTACCTCCAGCTCCTCCACAGCACAATCTAAAAAGCTACTTACTACACACTTGGCCAGCTCCTGGCTTTGAACCTGTAATTCTCCAGGCTAAAACTGAATTTTGTATAGATAGCCAGCCACTGCTTACTTTCTGCCCACCTACTCTTATCCTTGACCTACTCTTACCCTTGACCTACTCTTACCCTTGACCTACTCTTATCCTTGACCTAATCTTACCCTTGACCTACTCTTATCCTTGACCTACTCTTACCCTTGATCTACTCTTATCCTTGACCTACTCTTACCCTTGACCTACTCTTACACTTGACCTACTCTTATCCTTGACCTTCTCTTACCATTGACCAACTATTATCCTTGACCTACTCTTACCCTTGACCTACTCTTACACTTGACCTACTCTTATCCTTGACCTTCTCTTACCATTGACCTACTCTTATCCTTGACCTACTCTTACCCTTGAATCTACTTGTATTGTAACTCTCAAAGCATGTTTACTGTAATATCATTTGCTATGATAACACTTCTACTGAGGACTTCATATAATAGCATTGTGTAAATACTATCTGTATGTTAATATTCATGTTAAGTCCATGTAAGTTATTAACTTCTATTATGTTTATTTTTATACTACTTTGTATAATGGAGCTTTTCTCCCCAAGCCTCCGCTGATAAAGTACATTATATCCAGTCAGATTTTCCTGGTAAACAAATGTAAAAATAAAATAAATAAATAATAAATAATACAGTGTAACACATAGGTCTCGACCTGCTAAGAGGCCAGTGTGGCACACAGACCATAGCAATGTGTGACAAACAGTCAAAATGTGGAACACCCTATTTTCACACTAGGCAAAAAGCATACCGTGACCATGCCCATGGCCTTTCAACCAAAATACACACACACACACACACACACACACACACACACACACACACACACACACACACACACACATACACACGCACACACATACACACACACACACACACACACACACACACACACACACACACACACACACACACACACACACACACACACACACACACACACACACACATTCATTTACCCTTGTGATACCTCTCAACTGTCCAGAATTTTGGAGAATGCCCAAATGTTTGTCTTATATTTTTAGTCTGTTCCTAATAAAATATGTAGTTTTCTGCCAAATCACATAGGAATGAAATAATAAGGTAATAACAGAAATTTGAGTTTCAGACATCATATCCTTGAGAACATATATGGTAGCACAAAGCCTGTTATTCTAACAAGTTTCTAGGTTTATAAGAGCAATATTTAAAATTGGTTCCTTTTTTGGGCCTTTGTCCCCCATTAATTAAGGCTATGTCCAGATTTCTTGTACTAAGAGGTTGACAGCTATGACACTCTCTCTCTCTCTCTCTCACACACACACACACACACACACACACACACACACACACTCGCCCTTGTGATACCTCTCAACTGTCCAGAATTTTGCAGAATGCCCAGATTTTTGTCTTATATTTTTGGTCTGTTCCTCATAAAATATGTAGTTTTCTGCCAAATCACATAGGAATGAAATAATAAGGTAATAACAGAAATTTGAGTTTCAGACATCATATCATTGAGAACATATATGGTAACACAAAGCCTGTTATTCTAACAAGTTCCTAGGTTTATAAGAGCAATATTTAAAATAGGTTCCCTTTTTGGGCCTTTGTCCCCCATTAATTAAGGCTATGTCCAGATTTCTTGTACTAAGAGGTTGACAGCTATGAAACTCTCTCTTTCTCTCTCTCTCTCTCTGTCTCTCACACACATACACACACACACACACACACACACACACACACACACACACACACACACACACACACATGCCCTTGTGATACTTCTCAACTGCCCAGAATTTTGCAGAATGCCCAGATCTTTGCCTTATATTTTTGGTCTGTTCCCCATAAAATATGTAGTTTTCTGGCAAATCACAGAGGAATGAAATAATAAGGTAATAACAGATATTTGAGTTTCAGACATCATATCCTTCAGATCATGTGTGGTAACACTAAACTTCTTATTATAGCAATTTGCTAAGTTTATAAGAACAATATCTAAAAATTGTCCCTATTTTTGTGGCATTATCATCACATTATGGATGGCTATTGGCTTTGTCTAGATTTCTTACACTAGGAGGTTGAGAAGTATGTGTTTAAAGAGAGGAAAAAAAATAAAATAGGAGCAAAACAGTACCAAAGTTAATAATTGTAATATGAGCAGTTAAAAGGAATCCTTTTAACTGCTGGTATTACAGTTAATTACTTTGGTACTGTTTTGCTTCTCTTTTATTTTTTCTCCCTCTCTTTAAACACAGTTTTCCAAAACCATTCCTGGTAAATGAATGGTCACATATTTGGGAGCTCTCATTGGCTCCCGTCCTCAGGATTATTTGACTGGTTTGTTTGCAGGGATGGTGATTGGCTGTAATTGCAGAATACAAGCCATCAAAAACTGTGTAGCACAGCCAATGCTTTTCAATGAGGAACAGAGGAGTAGCTATTTGATTGGTTTGTATACTGCAATGCCAATTGGCAGTAATTGCGGTATACAAACCAATCAAAAACCATGTAGCAGTGCAAAAGCTGTTTGATGTGGAACAGAGGAACAATGTGTTCACTTATGGTCAAATGCGGAGCGTGCTCTATAACCCAGAGCGCTTGACTACTCAGGTGTAACACCACTCCTGAGTCTTGTGAAATCATCTTTCTTTGCCTATGACCTGGGTGAAGAGCCATGGTACTGTACACCCCTCTAGGCAGAACAGTGGGAACTGATGATATTTTATCTGATGGATTTTTTTTTTATATTCTCATTCAGTATTAATTCTGGTCATTACATAAGTGATATTTCTTCACTTTTTCAGACATTCCATTCATACGGCTCAACCTCATTGCACAAAAAATTTGGATAAAGTCAAAAATAATGGGTGGACAAAGCTCCAAAACTAGGGGCAATTTTTAAATATTTCTATTATAAACTTAGAAACTTGCTAGAATAAAAGATCTTGTGTTACCGTGCATTTTCTAAAAGATATGAAGTCTAAAACTCAAATGACTGTCATTATTTACTGAATTCAGTCCTCACTGATTTGACTCAAAAATCCAGAGCACTACAAATTTTATGAGGAAAAGACCAAAAATATGAGGCAAAAATCTGAACATTCTGCAAAAATCTGGACAATTGAGAGGCATGATCCCATTGTATTTTTTTTTTTGGTAATTGATTGACTACTGTTTAAATTTATACCACAGCAGACAGTAAAAAGGATTTCTCTTCATTCAGTTTTTTGTAGTTAATAATTTATTTGCATTTTACTGAAGTCCTGTTTATTTTGTTTACTTTGTATAGGGAAACCTGTAGCAGACAGTTACATAAGAGACTAGAATTATTAATAAAAACCAAAGCGTGTTTCCAAAAGATAAAGAAACCAAAACTGCAACAACAAATCCACAGGTGGTGTGACCAATAAGACTCAGAGTCCCAATATAAAACACATTTAAGCCCTTTCGTCAAAACTGACATCATCAGAACCATGAATTAAAAAGACCAAACGTTTAAATATCTAAAATGCAAGATCACACGATAACATAAAAATTCATTTTTAAAGGGGTATTACCCCATTTTATACACACATGACTTTTCTCTTAAGCACAGGCATAGCAGAGGTACTGTCATTTATCCCTGGCTCAGGTGTTGCGTTTAGTCTTAATTGCCATTTGAGCTCACTCTCCTCAATTTTATTTTCCCAGTAACCTCCCTTTACATCCTTCATAATTCTTTCTAAAATACTAAATTTAAAATTAATTTTTTTTCCTTGACAAGGTCCATTACTATGTCTAAATATTGCATAATTATTGTCACCATTCTTAACGGCATATAAATGCTCATAGATGCATTTCCGTAAACTTATAGTTGTTTTTCCCACATAAAAAAGTTACAGGTTTTACACACCACAATATACATAAATACCATGTGTACCGCAATTCCCAGAACTCAGAAAAACTCTCTGTGGCGGGGCTCCAACAACAATACTACTGTCCTGATTAATGTATTTGCAGTAGTTACACATACCACACTTTTTCGTCCCCCACCCAAAGTGCTGTTGTCAGCATGCCTTTTAATCGGATGTTCTAGTAAGTTTTTAAAATTGTTACCTGTCTTAAAAGACAAATTTAGTTTTTTTCCCCAAGTTGTTCAAAATTTTCTGTTACCTCTGAAAATGGTCCAATTTCTTGTTAAAATCTCTTTCAAGACATTACTTTTACAATCAAAATTAATGAACATAGAATGGGGAAAATTTTCGTGTGTTTGGTACTTGTGCCCAACTATCCCTTCACTAGAACTCAATAGGGGAATATATTTTACTCCCCACTCATTCCAGATGTTTTCTCCCATTTCTAAAAGAAAATCTTTCTGGTACCCCCTCTCTAAAAACATACTGACTAAATTACCAAGTTCAAGTTTGAATGTGCTTAGGTCATATCACATTCTGGCAGCTCTTACCATTTGACCTTTTACAATATTTCTTTTAATGTGGGGTGGATGCTGACTAGTATAATCAAGATAACTATTTCAGAAGGTAGGTTTCTTATAAACTTTAGAGCCAAACATATCATCTGTCTTAATTTTAAAGATGGTTACATCTATATAATCAACCAAGTCTTCCCAATGTGTATGTGTGAACTTAAGAAATGAATTTACATTATTAATATGATGAATGAACTCATTTCTTTTACTATCTTTCTTTTTCCATAGAACAAAGATGTCATCCAAAAATCTAAAATAGATGTAACAACATTCATTATAACCTTGAGAGAAAACATATCTCTTTTCCCATGCGTACATGACCAGGTTTGCATAGGTAGTAGGCCATGCCCCTTTAAAAAATAATGTTTATGTTATCATGTGACCTTGCATTTTAGATATTTAAGTGTTTGGTCCTTTTAATTCATGGTTCTGATGAAGTCAGTTTTGATGAAAGCTCTTAACCATCTTTTTATATTTGTTGAATAAATGTGTTTTATATTGGGACTCTGAGCCTTTTTGGTCACACCACCTGTGGATTTATTGTTGCAGACTAGAATTATTCATAATGATCAGCACATTATTATTAATCAGAATATACAAAAATACAACACAGTTGACAAAAACATCATCAGTCTACAGTGCACATTACAATGTTGACAATAATCACTGGAAAGCGGCCCATGTGAATAATGCCAGTACTCAGCATGTTAGTATGAAATAAATACTTTTGGTGAGTGTAGCCTGTCAGTGTTTGAGGAGGTGTTCCTTAGGGAGCATGCAAGATGATGTTTGAGCAAAAGGATGCAACCACTGCCACTCCTAATTTCAGGCCACTCTTTACGTAGCAGGATCTTAAAGTTATTAAATTGGAAATTTTGGCTTTGTGAATCTGAATTAAGCAAGGTTTCACAGATTCAAGCAACATGGAGGTTATAAATTGATAGAACTACACATAAAATTAGTCCAGTTTGATGTTTAGATGTTTATGCCACCTGAATTTAGTAGGCCAAAGCTGAGAAACAGGTCGTCAGTTTTGACTGAGGTAAAGTCTTTTGGGGGAATATTATAATTAGTAAACATGTTTTATCTATTGGGCAGAGGTTTGGTTGATGTCACCAAACAGAAGAAAAATGATAAGTAGAGCTTTTTGGTTTGACTTTACCCCAAATACGTCACCTACTAAAGTGACAGACTAAAGTAGTTTTTTTTGTATATGGGGTTAAGTAACATGTTAAAAGCATACATGGAACATTCTAGGATACACAAAGGAGGTAAAATCTGAAAAGGGCACTGATGAGAGAAGATGGGGAGTACTGCTCATTATAAAGAACTTGACAGAAAGGGAGTAAGTCCCTTGTGGCAAAGTGAGGCTAATAATATTTTAATCAAGATACTTAAAATAAATGTGTACCAATATATCCTTGGTGCACCTACTTTTATAAATGAACCTATCATCCCAGGTGTACTTCAGATTGTCAAACTGCTGGAACATCGAACGACATATAGCTGAGACCATATGCATGAAACCTAAGAACATCAAAACCTAAAAAAAAAAAAAAAAAAAAAAAAAAGCACGTGGGGGGCTCTGCCCCCCATACCCCCTGCTACTTAAATATACTTACTCCAAGATCACACTTACATTGAAGTGAATGGGAATTTTCCCTATGGCGATCTCCATGCAAACAATTCGATGTTCTAAAAAAACTATGTTTTTGTCTCGGTGGTCAGCAGTTCGACATTCTGGCCATTCGACAATCTGAAGGGGATCCATCACCCCACAGAATTTTTCAATGATCCTTAATCACATTGATAATAATTAAATATAATTCACCAAATTCACTCTAAAAATTATTTTTTTCTTTCAAATTCTTCTCTTTACCCTTTAGTATATTTTATACTCCAGTCAATGATTTATCTCTTTGTCGCTAACTTTGTAAAAATAAGCTAATGCAGCTACCTCTTTACTTTAACCTCTAGATAAAAAAAATACTTATTTTTTGGTGAAGTTTTTTATAAGTTGATTTGTATTTTATGGTAAATTTATGTAGAAATTAATAGCAACCACTTGAATAGTAGCTTATTTTTCGATTATACAATAAAGTCTCATTACTCTTCAAAAACAAGTATGCTAATTCACAGATTCATAGAGGCTAATGATCTGGGGGCCTGTGTAAGCCTAGCCAAGTTTCCCCAAAAGAATAATGACATCCTGTAGTCAAACAGGAGATTGACAGCCACATATTTATTATCTGCTTCTGTCCATAAGGGATATGGATGCCAGGCCTAGTGTAAATTTCCTATTCCACATCCACTGGTCTAGGTTGCGCTTGAATCAGGAAATATTCAAACTCAGCTTCACATGGATGGGAAGCCAGTTCCATAGGAGGGGCAGTCTCTGGTTCACATATCTATCTCTCCAGCATGTTTTTATAGGTCACAGACAAAATTCAGGTCCCTAGACCTTGTATTTCTGGTACTGCTTGACTTACACATATGCAGGAGATTCATAAGTGTAGAGTTTGCTTATGCCTTGTTAGCCAGGCATAAATCACCCCTTTGCAATCTAATAGGAGACTGAGTAGAGAGAAAGGGCTTTAAGGTGCTCTGCATAAGGTAGGTTTGTTACACCCTGTATTCTTTCTTTAAAGAACCCCTGATGTCACTCTTGTTGCTACATATGCCTGGTCAGGTACATATCGAAGGGAGCATTGTACTCTGTTATTGGTCTGATAAGGGCAGAATTCAGCGGGATAATGACCTTTTTGGACCTAGATGCCATGCCCTTACTTATAAGATGTGCAATATAAAAGGATTTCCTCACCACTGTGGCCATGTGGTAGTAGAAGGTAACGCTACTGTCTACATGCATACACTGATTCCTGACCACTGGGTCAACACTTAGGGGTGTTTTATCAATATGGTAATTAGCCAGGATCGTTGACTTTCCGAAGGGTACAGTTATGCATTTCTTAGCACTGAGTTTAAGATCATGACTTTGGCACCATTTGTTAGTCAGAAATAGGCCTTCTTGAAAAATGCTAGTGTCTGCAGTAGAGTCAGTGATAACCTCCAGCTTGCAATCACCTGCAAACGTAGTCACCTATAAACCCTCAGAGTTTTCTTCCACTTCAGTAAAATAGATACCAAAAAAGTGCAGGCTCAGTTCAAAGTCCTGGGGAACTTTGCCAGTAACACTGCCTATTGGTGGAGATGGCCTCAACTATTTTGACCTTTTGGGTTCTACCAGTGAGCCAGTCAGCTATCCAGTGGGTGATAAAACGGTTTATACCTAATTTAGTGAGTTTGTCTATAATGCCTGCATGGGGTAATATATAAAAAGCCTTGGCCAGGTCAAGGTAAGCTGTGTACTCCATCCTGTCCTCATCTGTTGCTTTAGTGACCCTCTCAGAGAAGTCCACAAGATTTAATAGGCATGACCTTCTTTTAACAAAGCCCAGCTGTGATGGGTCCAGTGTTTGCAGGTTACCTATGTCTCCGTTTATTATGTCCATAATGATTCTTTCATATGAGGCTTATGGACCTGTAGTTACCCAGACAAGTGGTTAGACCTCCTTTATGCAGGAGAATAACTGTAGCCATCTTCCATTACTTGGGCACAAACCCTGACTGTCGGCTCCAGTTGAAAACTGATTCAAGTGCATCAAAGAGATGATGTTTCATGCTATTTAGTAAGCATTCCAGGATGTTGTCAGGGCCCACAGATGCAGTGTTTTTGACCTTGGAAAGTGCATTGATAACCTGTTCCTAGTAATGGTTGGGAGGGATTGCGATATGCAATATTTCCTTTGAATTATTAAGGAGGTGTGGGAAGAAGAAATTTGAGCTGAACCTGTCAGTCAAAAGGTAGGCAATGGCTTCCAGTTCAGTGTAGATGATGCCATTTGCAATAAGTTCTGTGTATCACAAAACTTGGGAGTGAGCATTTATGATCAGTGTTAATGTAGTTAAACATAAATCTGAAAACAATGTACTTAAACACACAGAAAAAATTGTGTTTATTTACAAACATGTTGCAGTTATTGAGCAGGCCACTTCATGTATTAGGGGAGGAGATTTTAAAAATTAAGAGTCTGGAGAAGTATTTTGGCAAATTTTTTAAGGCTCATGAATATCCAGGACTGATTGTAATTATTAACATTAATTGTATTTTAATCTGAGAACAGTCATTTTAAAAGAAGAAGGTAAAGTTTTGATTTAATTAATTTTAATGCTGAATAGTTGAATTGTGTACATGTAATGTATTTTGTTTATATTTAAATGGGAGAGCTTGCTTGTTAGTCTTTCTTCCCTTTGAAAAAGTCTTTATTAAATTAGTGTGAAAGGAAATCGCTCAAGAATCCAGTCCTTATAAGCACTTTTTTCAGATCATTTTGTGTGTATTGCACAAAGTAGCACAAACAATTTATGAACATATGCCATAAAAGGAAACTAAATGAACAAGGCTTTGTGCAAACACTCTGAGACATCATCATTTTAAAAAGTTCAGCAGTTTTGAATTAAACCATGTGATTCTTGATGAGAGAGGAGTCATTTTGAGACTTTGCTAAACCAAAAAGACAAGGAATAGCAGATGTCTCTTAATGCAGGCACAGCTCCAGGTCTGAATGATACTGTTAGTATTAAACCTGCTTTGAAATTAAAGGTTAATAATATAAACATTAAGATATGAACATTAAAAATGTACAATGCATTTTATAACAAGTTCCTTTAGACAGGGATAGAATTTGAATAGATAACAATAATGTTTTTCAGTGGGTTAGCAGGCCGCATGATTTTTATTAACTTGTGAAAGGCCAATGAAGGCAAAGTAAATGTTCTGATGAAGTATTTATGGACTGTTTATGACAAATGTGATTAACTTTAAAAAAGTGAAACATATTTCCAACTTCTCTTTTTGCTGTTTCCAATACCCCTACTTTCATACATTCATAAATAAATGAGTTAGGCCTACTACTTCCTTTGGTCAGTCTGGTACAGAAGGCCTATATCCTACTCTCCTGAAGACTTGTGATACCCTTCTAACTACATTCTTAAATGCACACTTGCTCTCATATTTTTGTACATCTGGTATCTTCCCTTTCCTATGGTAATTATTTTCATTTTTTGTACATCTGGTATCTTCTCTTTCCTATGGAAACATTCTACTATCACCTTCTTCCTACAATGGTTGTAATTCCTTTGACTCTGACCTCTGCCCAATCTTCTTGTTATGACTAGTCAGCAAAACTATTGAGGGAACTGTTTCTACCCACACAGAAGAGCTCTTGATCTTAAATGGATTATTACCCAAGTCACAACATGTCTTCAGGAAAGGAGATAACACTTCTACTGCTTAATCTCACTGACCAACAATATTTACAAGACAGAAGCTAGAGTCTTCACAATATAGTCTTTGCTGACTTTAACAAAACATTTTTCAAAATGTCTTATCCCCTTTTAATAGCAGAAGTTAAAATTCATAGCCTGCATAGTACGATTCTAAATGTGTACTGGTGAAAAGAAGTTTTTCCCAAACCGTTTGCAGTTCATATGGCAGGTCCTCAGTGATCAGTTTTAGGTACCATGCTATTTGCTGTCCATGTCATCCCTGGTTTTATGCTTTAATACCTGGGCAAATATTCTCTGTTACACAGATGTCATGGTACTAAGCTGGTCCAAATCAACTGCTCCAATGATCACTTCTACAATCCAGCATGAGCTATACCTGCTCTCCACCTGGTTTGTTAATAAGCAGGTATACCGTGAAGCTTGATAACACCAAATCCATATTGCATGGTGCAGCAAAGGGAAGTCTTCTTATATCACCTAAATGGTCTTCTTCTTCTGCACCCTCCAGTGCACATCTTAAGACAGTTCACTCATTTTTCATATCTGGGCATCATCTTTGATTCCACTTTACCTTTCTCCTTCTCACTTTCCCTAGACACTGTCCAGAAGAAATGTACTTACATTTTAAAGCACACTACAGAGTCATTACTTCTATGATAAAGATGCACTACAGAGCTAACAAACAAACAGGGCCTACAAAGCTCTAGAGAAAGGGGTCCAAAATCTCTGAATTGGAACATAGACTCTTCTTTTTTCTCTCTTTGATTCCAATGTTGTTAGACTTCAGATTCCTCCAAATCGAGTAGGCCATTTCACTTCTTCTTAAGAAATGTATTGTATTTACTTATTTAGCATTTGTTTACTGGGAAAGTCCAACTGGGCAGCAGTGTCCTTTTTCAGTGGTGGCCAAAGGAGAAAAACTCTACAATATTATTATAAAAACAGTTACATAAAGATTGCATGAGGAACAAAGAAAGTACAATAGAGAAAGTAATTGACAAGTTTACAGTTTGTATGACAATCTAATAATTAAGAAAATACATAACAGGATCAGAAGAAGACTAAGATAGGTATAGACATAATGCAGATAGAGAGTAGGAAGTGTAAAAATATGCAGTTCCAGTAATGTTCCTAGATATTTAATGTGAAGGGACATTAATAGAAATAACATTCACCTGGAAATACAGGGGAGAAAAGAATGCCTACATGTGGAATAAATCTGGGTTAATAATAAGCAATGATAAGGTGGCAAGATAGGGAAGGTAGAGAGGCAGTAGTGGATATGAAGTGGCTAAGTAAGAGGGCAGCTTTAGTGAGCATTGTGTGAGGCAATCTATGTAAAGGTGATAAAGAAAGATTAGGTTAAACAAAGTGCTGTGTTAGTATATTTATATCTATCTATGTTACAATATTAATACCAAAGGGATACGATTCGATTAGAGGAGGCTATTGTGATGTATATCTTTTGTTAAGTAGCTTAGGTTTATACAGGAGATAAGTGAGAACAAAGCCAATTGAAACTGACTACCAAGTCCCAAGAAATATCACTGCCTTACTATTTTCAAAGCCATCCCTCTCCCAATGCACCAGAACTATATTTTTCTTTTTTCTACACTCATTTCAGTCTACATTGACTGTGATGCCATCCTTTTCTTATGAATGCACTGTCTCTACGGTTATTTTCAATCTGCATTCTCCCTTACCAGTACAGATTGAAATTATTTCTGTTTTCCTGCATGCACTGTTGTTTGGATTTAGAGCTTTCTCCTAATTTCTCCCAAATACTAGGAATGCCATTCCCTCATAAATGTTTAGTCTTTCCGGTTTATTGCGTTCGCACTAAGATTAAATATAGGATTAAGACTAGATGTTGGAATCATGTAGTAGAAAACTAGATTCCTCAGTATCTGCTTTTTACCACAATGTGTTCCTGCACCCCCACATTTCTAGTTATACTTATGTGTTTCATTCATTACAGTAATAAACAGCTCATAAACACAACAAAGCATATTCATTGAGTAGCCTGTTAATTGTTAACATTCCCAGCAAAACACATGAACTTGCATAATGCATACACCTACACTCAGTCCGCACACAAACTCAACATCTACGCATTCAACACAAACACAAAAAGTGCATTTCTAACATGGGAGGCAAGCTCTCCAGACCTCCAAAACTAACATAACCAAATCAAAGATTGCACTTACATTAAGAAAATGCTGCACAGGACACATAGCTGCACAATCTTTCATCTTGCACTTTGTCTTCCCTATAGCCCCAAGCAAGCACAACTGATACATGCTATAACAGACAATTTGAAACAACCTGTGCATCTCCCTCCCTGTAGCAAGTGCCATTTCATTCATCATGACTACATCTTATCCAAAAAATCACTACTAAGCATGATTCCATTTTCCATCCATGTTTTGAAATTGTAAACTGCTTCTTGAATTAAATGCTATAGTGCATTCTTGCATCTGTAAATATATATGTTTTTTAGCATATCCTTGTATCTGTAAATATGTTTTGTTCATTTCTTATGTGATCCTATTCACCCAGGCTGTGCCTGCAAATTGTCTATTGCAAAAAGTGTACTACCCTAGTAAACAAATATAAATAAATAAATACATACATACATAAAGCTCTTCATGCACACAACACACACAATGCAACCATTACCTGTGAGTGTGCCCCCCCCCACACACACACACTGCAAGCTTCTAACCACTCCTGATCACCATGCATTTAGTCATGCTGTCAAATCTCAGCCATACCAACCCCCCCCAACACACACACACTCTCACAAACTCACACACTGCAAGCTTCTAACCAGTCCTCATCACCATGCATTTAGTCATGCTGTCAAATCTCAGCCATCTCAAACACACCACCACCCCCTTCCAAAGACACACACACACAGATGTGTGCACTTTTGATCTCTGACAAACACTAACATGCTTCCAAACAAAGCACACTTTCAACCACTAACTCCTTACCTTTATGCACTGTATTTACTAAACATACCTAGCTGCACACTCTGGATGATGTTATCAATGACCTACTAATCACATGCACATCCCTCTGTAACACCCTGCAGCTCTCTGATATAGTAACAAGTACTTACTGTAACACAGTAAACTGGACCTAGCAGAGTGATGCTTTACTTCTGAACACACTCTTAATGAATATACATACTTGAATAATATGTATATCTGTGGCATGCAATGAATCAGAAGTATAGCTAAGGTGGGTTGAAGGGGGAAACTGCACCCCCCACCACATAATCTCAGCAGGCATGATCAGGATATGGACAATTGGGAGGGAGAGCATTAATGGTATTCAGAAACGAATGCTGAGATACATTAGTGGTCATGATTTCAGCACTTCAGCACCCTGCATATGGTATGTGCTACAGTTTAAAGTAAGCAACCTTTTGTTGTTTATTTTTCTTTTTAGCACTCAAGGATTGTATATTCAGCTTGCTTGCTCCTCATGTGAACCATGAACATGCAGTACAAGCAGAAAATGATTGACTTCAACAATTGGCTAAGTTTCTGGTGTCATTCTAAGGGGATCCAGTATCTGTCTGCTTGGGATGACATGATTGACAGACCTCGATGCTTTACCAGAAATGGCCTGCATCTGTCACCCCTGGGTTTCTGGATACTGGCTAAGGCTCTTGCCACCCCTACAGTGCCTTTTTAGGCGATGTTCCAAAGATCAAATTACCACTGTAACAGCTATAAATAAATGCAATCTGAGGGTCATGCTGCTCAATGCTAGAAGTCTAAATCTCAAGATGCACTTGCTCAAAGTACTCCTCAAAATGGAGAACATCGACATTTGTGCTCTAACGGAGACCTGGTTTAAAATTCACCAGAAAGCAACCCTCTGCTATCAGGCTATAATTCATTCCACACCTTTCAGCCCCAGAACATGGACCAAAGCTCAAAGGTGGTGGTGTCTCCATATTCATAAAGGAATGCACACCTCCAGACTAGTAGCCCAGCATAAGGCATCTGAGATACTTCAGGTACAACTAACATTGGGTAAGATGGTGATTCAGGTCATAACCTGCTATAGGTTGCCAACCATATCCCAAGACTCTCACCCCATGTTTCTAAACACCCTGGAAACTATTAGGGTCCAACCCAACACTCTCATACTAGGTGACTTCATCTGCTCCTCCATTAACTGGGAAAGCTACTCATGTACCACTACACTGGCCCAATGCTTCCTGGAATTCATCAGTTCCAATGCCTTGGAATTGATCATTCTTACACCCAATAGAGAAAGCAACATCCTTGACCTGGTTATTACTAATGAGCAACTGTTGCTCTGCACCAATAGTCAATTCCTCCCTGATTAGATCTGACCACAAACTAATCACCATGGAAATTCACATCTCACCCACACCCCCCTGCAAAGGTAACCACCATGAAAAACTTCTCCAAAGCTGACTTTTGGCTCCTAAAAACAGAGGTGGCTAACTTCACGGCACCCATGTCAATGGAAAATAGATGCATGGCTGCTGAATCATACACCAATGCACTGTACAAACATGTACATAAATGCATGGAACTAGCCATACCCAACAGAACCAAGATGCTCTCCTCCAAAGAAAGGAAGCCAATCTGATGGTCCCCTGCCATTAATAAACTCTACAATAGAAGGAAGAAACTGTTGCAGAAAAAGGTGAAGTTCCAAGATTGTAAAAAACTCCCTTATTAGCCTCAACAAAACATTGAGATCCCTCATCAAAACCTCTAAAGCCAGCTATGAAGACAGAATTGCAGCAGACACTAAAAACAACCACAAAGCCTTCTATAGTTATATCAAGAATCTCCATGGCAATACCCAGGTTTCGTCTGAGTTACTGCACAATGGCACCTCCTATACTGAGGCAAGAGATATTGCCAACATACTGGCCGACAGATTCAGTGCCAACTTTACCCATCTCTCCCCTCCTAAAGGACCAACCACAACACCAGAGGAATGCCAGCCAACCACCTACCATTACTGCAGCACATGTTAAAGCTGTATTGTCCAAGGTCAAGAATACAGCTTCCATGGGACCCAACAATATCCCTGGATGTGTTCTGCATAAACTAGAAAATGAACTGGCACCACATCTGTGTGCCCTGTTCAATCACAGCCTCACCTCAGGCTTTGTCTCTACCGAATGGTGCACTGCTACAGGCATCCCTCTCCATAAAGGGGGAGCAACTACAGACCCGGAGAATTATCACCCCATTAAACTGGCGAATCTGATATGTAAGGCTATGGAGTCCATCATCATGGACCTAATTAACAAGGATACAGGGGAATCTCCAAACTCTAGATCCCACTCAATTTGGTTTTGTGAAAGGTAGATCATGCCTGCTCAACCTGGTTGACTTCTTTGAGTCAGTTTTCAGAGCTGTGAATGAGGGCAAGGCAGTTCACACAGCCTACCTCGATCTGGCCATGGCCTTTGATACCATTCCCCACTCAGGAATTATTAATAAACTCACCAAACTAGGCATTAACCCCTATATAGGAAAAAACACAAGCTATCCAAACTGTTAAAGGAGACTCACAGACAAAGAACAGTATGTCCAAATATATATAACTGAGTCAACCACCATGGCCCAGGCAGATGAAAAAATCCAAAAAATGTATAAGAAACAAATGGTTTATTAAAACAAAGGGTTAGCATGTTTGCAGGGTTACCGCTTCATCAGACCAAATACAGAGTGCACATAAAACCACATATTTAAAATATAGCATGACCAATTAGTAAAAACAATCAAAAACAGACCAATCAGAAAACAGACTTAATCCTAAATCACCGCCTACCTAATAAGGCAAGTTTAAGAGAAATGCCACTGTTAAGTCTTGGAAATTCATATGCCCTCATGGAAATAATCCATTTCAATTCACATAATTCAACAGTGTTGTTAAATCACCTCCTTCTATTATTGGGGTGCAGCATCTGTAAAACTCTAAATTTAAAACTACTATGACCTGAAAAAGACAGGGCATAATTAGCTAGGGCATTAGATGGAACTTTAGTACGTATATTCCCTATATGTTCAAGAATTCTTTCCCTAAATAAACTATATGAGCTACAGTCACAAAATGAACTTACACAAACACGGTCCACTAATCAGCCCTGTAGAAATAAAATGTATTCAATAAAGGAAGTTAAAAATAAGAGTCAAGTGGAAAACATTGGCTGTACTTTGTCAATCAAATAATGTCATTACTGTAAAAATAGAGTTGATTCTTTTTAAACAAACTAAAATACATTGATTAAAAAGGTAAATAAAGCTTAAAACTCACAAATCATAATCTAATCCTGTCTAGACTACTTTAGATCCACTAACAAGGCACTAATTAATCGCAATCCCCAAAAGCCATTACAACTACATTATTAGATTAATAATTATAGATACATAATTACACAGCTAAAACTGTCAAATTAAACAGTTAGAAGGTGGCTTGTTTATTCTTATCTTTTACCTAGACTTACTAACTACATATTAAAATAATAAGCATTCCATGTCATGCTCTGCTTACAATGTCATATCTATGTGTACTTTTACTTTTTCATGTGTACTGTTATTTCTTGGTACCTAATTGGATCCTCATACATTCTTACTGTTCTTGTTTGCTACAGATTTTACTTGCTGTGTATCTGTCACTTGTTTTAATTGTGTGGAGCTTTTCTCCCCAGGCCTCCGCTGAAAATGGACCTGTGTCCAATCAGAATTTCCCAGTAAACAAATGTAAATAAATAATAATAATAAATAAATGACAGCTCTGGTGACTCCCTGTATTCTAGCAACATTGCCAGTACTTGGAACTCCCTACCACTACAAATCAGGGTACAACCTAACAAAACCATCTTCAAAAACAGCTTATTTCCCACTTAAAACCTGGCTTGCATATTCTAACACCTTTCCCCTACCCACTATCCAACCTCTTCTTTAAACTCCCATAGATGCACTATATATTATCACACTTTACTTGCCAACTCACCACCGCCACCTACTCCCCACTGTCCCATCTACACCCACTAACTCTCCCCTAGACTAAGTTGAAAAGCTTTCCCTTAAAATGTCAATGAACGTCATGTGAACTTGTCTATATTCTTCTCTTTGACAAACTTGCTAGTACTTTAGTTTTTCCGTTCTTTTCTTATCTTCATTACATCGTCAAGATTATCTGGCTAGTATTTTTTGTTTTTTCCTTTCTTGTCTTATCTTCACTACATCTTCAAGATTATCTCTACTAAACATACTGTATAAACAACAATCATATGTTACTACCTGCTATACTTTTAATTGTATGTGTAAACCACTATGCTTATGTAAATATCTTATGTAATCATATCTTATTATCTGCTATATTTTATAACTGTATACCTAAACCACTATGTTCATGTAAATATCTTATGTATAGTGTGTTAGCAATTGTTCTGGAGCTTTTCTCCCCAGACCACCGCTGAAAACAGAGAGCTCTGCCCAGTCGGACCTCCCCGGTAAACAAATGTAAAATAAATAAATAAAATAAAATACTAAAACACATTACAACTGAACTTATCCTCCTCTAAAAAAAATACCTTAGAATGTATACACAAAACTACTCACAAGATACTCCATTCATAAAAATCTGTGCCAGTTGACTAAATCCCTATAGTAAAAACATAGACAACTAACATAACAAACTGAAGTCAGTCAGTATCTGTACTTAGGCAATACAACAGGACAAAAATGAATATATGGAATATAGAGTAGTCTGGGATGACGAACAAAATGGATTGTACTACAGGATTAAAGACCTTTGTCTGTAACAAGTGGTAAACCTCATTCTCTAAGCATACAGTATGGCATTCCATTCCATTGTAATACCTTTAGATTAGACAAGATTCATGCATTGAGAGAAGCACAGAATAAACTCTGTTATGACACTAATATCGTTTTTGTGCTGCCAAGGAAACTACTCCTGTAGTGAACCTTGCACTAGGTGTGGATTAAAGGACAAACATTTCCAAAATAATGCACAGAAGTAGAAGGTCTGCATCTCTCATTGCAAGGCTTCTGAAAACTGGCAAAAGTGTTTACTGCTCCCACTGTACTATTTTAGGCAAGAACCAGCTAATGGATCTCCTAATCTAACATAGCAACCAAATCTCCCATTGGACCACACCAATGTGGCTCTAACTAAAGCTAAAAGCCTAAACAACAAACAGACAGACATTGTAGCCCGCCTGCATTTGGAGCACATCCACGTTTGTGTTGTGTTGTTTGTGTTGTTACATAGATCTGCTTTTAAGTGCACAGACAGCTGCCACTCAACACTTGGGTTTTATGCTTGCCACTCAATTAGACTTGATGGAAACTGTAGTGGTATCTGTATTTGTTAGGGATAATATTATGTGCAGACAAATACCTAAAGACCCTCAAGAGGAGGTTATAGAAATTCAAATCACCCTAAATGTATGATTAACTATAGGATTAGAACTCTTTCCATGTCTCCAGAAAATCATACATTTCCAAATATTCTTGATGAACTTCCCATAAGTAGAAATGCTGTTATCCTAGGTGATTTTACTTATCAAATACTTAACTGAATCTGTATCACCAACATATGATATACTGATATCCACAAAATAATTCTTAGAGTTCATGAACAAGAAGTCCTTGCATCAGATTGTTAATGAACCTACTAGAGAACAGAATATATTTGACTTGGTCATAGTAAATTAACTTCCATTTGTACCATATCCAAGATAACCCCCTTATTGTTCAAGTCAGAGCCTTCTCTATAAAAACCTTCAAACTGATGTAAACAAATATGACAGAATGCAAAGAATTTAAATGTACAAATCTCCTAAAAATCAATGATGAAGTCTCTAAATTATGGGATAATGGTATCACCCACATTACAAATAATATTAAAAGTTGTGCACAAAAGTTCGACTTGCACCTGGACAAATGTATTAGATTTGCAGTTCCTACTAAGTCAAAGGGGAGGTTTAAAAGCAAACCTGCATTGTGGTACCATTAATAAACTATGTTATAAGGAAGAACCTCCTAAAAACTATATAACAGGGCAAACAACCTACAAATTAAGGAGAACATCAAACTGCTAGGTAAGAAGCCAAAAAGGGAGATAAAAAACAAAAGCCTCCCACAAACTCTGTCTAGCCACAGAAGCCAAAGGCAACCACAAATCCTTCTGTAGTTGTGCAAGAAAAATGAGACAACACCTAGCATTTCTCCAAGCTTATTCACAGTGGTACTAACTATTCCAATCCAATGGATATTACTGACATAATGGCTAATACATTTATTGCCAACTTCACCCTTTAGACGTCTATTCCAAACCTATTTACCCCTGATGGAATCATGCCAACAGTAATCACAAAAGAGCAAGTAATGAAGGTAATCTCCAAAACAAAGACTACCTCTGGTTGACAGCATACCAGGGTATGTAATTTAGCACTAAGCAAGCACTGGTAGACCCACGGGAATGGTGCAAAACTGTTATAATGCTACTCCACAAGTGTGGTCCCACCTCAGACCCTAGAATTACAGCCCCATCAGCCAAACAAGTCATATATGCAAACCCAGGAAACATATCATAATGGAGCTAATTCACAATAATATCAAAAATTTTACCAGACTCAAGCCCCAGCAGTTTGACTTTGTCAAGGGTAAGCTTGTATAATGGATCCTGTAAACTGCTTTGATTGGGTTACTTAGGCTACTGACTGTGGGCAAGCTGTCCAGACAGCATACCTTGAACTTGTCAAGACATTTGATACCATACCACATGCAAGTATTATAAACAAATTGAATGAACTCCAAATTGACCCGCATGTGGTTAGGTGGATAGCTTACTGGCTGAAAGATAGGACTCACACTATAAAAGTTGGGGGAGTCAACTCTAAGAACATGAAGGTGATGAGTAGAATGACTCGGGAATCAGCTCTGGGACCTCTGCTGTTTGGTATCTACTTCTCTGAAATCCACTTATCAAATGAGGATCTCTGGTTAACAAAGTCTGCAGATGATTGTAAGGTGGGAGTCGTTGTCAAGACCCCCTCTGATATACATGCACTCCAACAAGAGCTTGTACTTGTTAATAGCTATGGTACTGAAAGATCACCACCAAACAGTGCAACACTGTAGCATTGGGTAATTATGCACTAGCTCATACTTACTGCATTGTCCCCTCATTGCCCTATGTACAGATATGATATCCCTTTTGCCTCACATTCCATCTAGTGTAAAAAGTATCATTACAACTCCAATAAGTCAATCTTCCTGCTCCTTGACCTTGAATCTCCTTATCAGACTGATAGTCTTTCTCAGGGCTCTCTGAATAATCAGTTTGCACAACAGTTGTATTTAACATGAAGTTACTGAAGAGGAATGGGCTCAGAAAAGACTCCTGTGGGAGCTTAGTTACTCCTTGCTTCTGTTTCGATACCCCCCCCACTATTCACTTTGTTTCCTGTCAGTCAGACTTTTATATATTTTGCTAGCTTTTCACCTGCTCCAAGTCTCTTCAAAATGGGTATCAGTTTCTGTGTGATGCTGAGTTAAAAACCTTACTTATGTCCAAGTAGGTATACTCCATTTATCAAGTTCCCTTTTTCAAGTTCCATTCCCACCCAGTCACATACTTAGCTCAGGATGGATTCACAGTACCCGTTAACCAAAATCCTGTGCTACCAGACACATAGGTGGGTCAGAGTGACCTGATATGACCCGATGGCCAGACACCCATGCTGGTTTTTAACCTTTAAGCTGTTTACTTCTAGAAAACCCGCAAGTATTTCCGTCACTATTTTCTCAGCAATCTTCTCTAGTTCTGAGGTAAAGCTTATGGGCCTGTAATTCCTTAAGTCAGCTCTTGTAACACTTTTCAAGTTGGTTCTGCTGTGACTTTCATTCAATCCAAATGAACCTCACCATTGTCATGTGAGCATTTGAAGATATTTCTCAAGTGATGTGCAAACAAAAATGCCTACCACATTCTTTAGGATCCTGGGAGGTACAGTATATGATCAGGCTGTGGTATGTAGATAGCGACAAGTAATACTTTTGTATGACCATTAAGTATAAATTGGAGAAGGTGCCATTTTGAGCTTTTGTCATTCTTAAAGTTACTTTTGGCTAATAGAGTAAGAGATATTTTGGAGGGCTTTTGAACCAGTTTTAGAGTGCTGCCACCTTTATGTTTTTCATGCCTGCTATCATTAAAAATGTGATCAGCGTTTTATACTGTATGGGAAATCCAGGAGCTATCTTATAGTCAAGAACCTGAAATGGTGATCACTTTAGGACTGAAATGGTTTAGCCAGAATCCAAAGTGAATCTGTTTATTATGGATGCTAGCATTGTTCAATGCATAGTGGTTCATTTTTGGTTAGGCTTGGTACTTGGGAGGTGAGGGTATGTTGGACTAGGATTTGTATTTCTCCTCTTAGTGTAAGAGACGGGATAGCAGCTAGTGCAGTGCACTTCAGTGAAGAAGATGAAAATTTAGGGGAAGTTCATTTTTGAAGGTAAAGAAGCCACTGCGTTTGGAATTGTTTGCTTAGTCACTGGTGGTATTGTAACTGAGTGAGCCACCATAATGGGACATTTACAAGAAGTCTGGTTCATGCAGACTTATTTTATTTGAACTCTGCAGAAAGATCTTGTTCCTTAACTAATACTGTAGCCATTTTTGGACCCAAAGAAGGCTATTTTAGGTACAGGACACTAACAACAGTTCCAGTGAAAGAAATTCATATAGTATCATACATGAGGACTGCATTAGATATATACTTAACAAACTAACTTATCTGATTGAAGTCATTTTTAATAAATGAATAAATGTATGTAAGGTGCTTTATAACATAAACTTGCCAACTAAACAGTATTGCAGTACTATCTTACTCACGTTGATTAGCGCATTAAACTGCATTTTCTATGTTTTAACATGTCTGCTGCAGTACCACAAACCTACATGCAATGACATCTAGCTGGTAAAAAAAACCCAAGACAGATTAAAAAGTAACTTTTTCCACTCTATAATTATCATCAATGACTACATCTTACAAAGAAGATATGTTTAAAGTAATAAGGAAGTGAGATCTGAAATGGAAACAGCTTCTGAAACATTAACAAAATTCTCTCGTAAAGTTTTTTTTAATCCAGTATTTAAAAATATATTGACTTAATGAAAAGCTGCACAGTATGAACTTTAACATTTGGTATAAAAGCAATTAAAAAGGCATTATTATTCTTATTATTATTTTCCAGGTATTTGCATCATAAATATGACATCATCAGCTTCAAAAGTATACATAGGCTTGCCAAGGCAGCAAACTTTCTGTGCAACATATTCTGAAAAAAAAAAAAAAAAAAAAAATATATATATATATATATATATATATATATATATATATATATATATATATATATATATGCTATTAATTTTATTAGGTTAACAGCTGTCTAGTTGACCACATATGGTTATTGGCAGGTGTGCAAGATTGCACAAATAGAGGAGATAGGAAATTTGCCCTTACTCCGTGTTTGTGTGATCTAAAAGTTATTATATATAGCAGAGAGTTTGGAAGCACAGGGGGGGGGGGGCTTGCATCCTCACAAAAAATTATGTTTCATTTAATTTGCAAAAATTAAAGGATTGCATGCGTCAAGACCATTTCTCAGCGCATGCATATTGATATGTTGACTTCTGTGTTTTCAACTTCATGCAAGTCAAAGTCTGTGCAGTCATCTTTGGGTGTTTTCTCTTATAATACACCTTATATTATGTGTAACCTCAAAGAAAATTAAAAAGAAGTGCCAACGTGTAACATAAAATAATGGAACATGCCCCACCTTCCAACTCAAAAGGAACAAGCCAGCCACTAGGAAAACTAATCAATGTGAACATAACGTGAGTTGCTTCCTTAGCTAAGAGGAGCATGTGTGGTTTGCTGCAGCAATTCACAAAGGAAAGATAATGACTGAAAAAGGTGGGTAGGTTAGAATCACTGGATTGGAATCCAATGAAGAAAATTAAAGAAAGTGGCTTTTGTATTATTTGTTTATTATTTTTTATGTTTTTGGGCCGCAGCCTAGCTCACTGGACCTTAAGCAACTGCCTAGGTTGCCTAGTGCTGCATCTGTCTTACTCTCTCCCTCTATCCCTCTCTCTCTCTCTCATTTATATTTTATAGAAAGATAAAGAGAGAGAAAGAGAGAGAGAGATACACACAAAATACCCATCATCTACTCTACTTACCATCCTACCATGTTTAAGTCACCTTTTGTGCATATATTTAGGATCAAGGAATAACATATTTAGTGTACAAACATCAAAGCTTTCATTTCCTACTACTTTTACATAGTATTATAGCTCATCCTAACCCTACCACTGCAGTTGCATCACCCCACACCTACAGCTATATACTTTCACCCCATGACCCTACCACTGCAGATGCATCACCCCACACCTACAGCTACACCCCTTCACCCCAGAATGCCCACAGCTACATTATTACCACTACATAAACCTACAGCACCATCATCTTTGCTGAACTTCAAACTAACATCACACATCCATAACAGCACACCACTTGCTAATGAATCCACAGTATGTTTTCTTTTCTACTCTTTGTGATAGGGTTTTGAACAAATAAACAACTTCATAAATTCTTAACATTTTAAGCCAAATTTCTAATGGAGTATATATGCATTGCCATATCATGGCCTATGCCACTTTCATAGTGCAGTTCTGTCATAAACTGTTATTTCACACAGTGAGCAGAATTCGGAAAAATCACTTACACGTGTACATAAGTGCCCAATAAAGTACTCAGAGTAGTACAATGTGGCCTGAAACAGATTAGTTACGTAGTAGCAGCAACACTGCACAACAAAGTCAGGTTATACAGGTAATCTGCTGGCAAAAACACAACAGGTTGTAGATTGATCAGGACTGTACAGTGGCAGTCACGTGAATTCATAAGTCTAGTAGCTTTGTTTTTGTGCAAGTGAATGTACATTGTTGGGAGCTTGCTACATACACAAAGACATGCAACTATGATCATAGCAGAGAACTCATCTAATGGCTACACAGCAGAGGAAGAAAACGGACATACAGGTCAGACAGAAAGGGGAAACAGCAAGGAGAGGAACATATAGAAGGACAAGGAGAAAGGAAAACTGGTAATGGGTTGGGTAAGCAAGGGTATACGTATTTTTGGGACAAGTGCCTTTTTCAGAATTTGCGAGACGTATATAGGAATTGGGTAGCATGGAGAAAGTGTAGATAGGAAAGAGAGTACAGGGATGGCAGCAGAGGTAGGCACACAAAGACAGAGTACAGACAAAGCTTAACAGGGAAGATGATTACACAAATGGGGAGGAGAACACGAATGAGAGATATAAACAGACAGAGGGAGGAAAATTGGTGATAGGGAGGACTAGACTACAAACTGGGGAGGGAACTGATTCACAAAGAAAGACTTAAACTTTGCCTGTGATATAAATAGGACTTGCCAAAGAGACAGATATGTATCCCAGAGACAACCCCTTCTCTGGAATAGTTTACTCCCTAACCCAATTCAACTGCAACTTGGAAAATTGGATGGGGAACAGGAAAGTCATCCCTGGTTTGTCACCTATATCTCTAATAGACATAGACAGAGTGTAAATGGTTCATCTCCCAGGCCCCTGTTTGTAAATGGTTCACCTCCCAAGCCCCTGCTTACACTTATCATGGGTAGCAAAACTTGTCAGAGATTTGGCATGCATGGCTAGGCTTAAAAAGGCCCCTGTGGTCATTAGCCTAGTAAACTCCTATGAACCTAGGGAACATCATGCTGGGGGATATGGCTGAGAGACAAATGGATGTCTTGCTGCACATTGCAGCACCCATCCTGAGATTAGTCACTTCTGTGACTGCTCCCATGGTTTAGCCTAGCCACTGTCAGGCTGCTGGTCAAAGCCAGGCAACAATGTCACCCTGCTAATCACAGAAGGATGCACTCCAGGTTGCCAATGTGGGTGTCCAGCTGCTGCTCTACTATGGTCATAACTAGGCTTTTCACCTCCTCTGGGCGACATAGCTATACCTCCTGTGACACCCCCAAGTGCAAAGTACAACCTCTACTGGAGGACAGGCTGACAGAGGGCACCAAAGAGTCCTCCGGGTTGCCCCAACAGGATTACCCACATCAACTTACAGAGAGGTGGGCTTAAAGACTGCTGGGTTTCCATCAGGTGATGGCAAGGCAGGCACATGGTATGGTGGCCATTGCTGCATTGTATCCACTGCCACAGTCAACAATGCTTACAATATGAATGTAAATGGAGAGAAACAAAACAGCAAAACACAAATGAAAAAATAATAAGAAGATAGTGATAAAGAGAAACATAAAACAAAAAGGAAATTATCGGCAATGTGTTCTACACTGAGTGACAGCACAGTCCCTGCAAGAGTAAAATACTGTTAAGTATGCAGTGATAAACAAAACACAATATAGAGGCCTGACATAAATATACTACAGCAGTATGTTTCCTACAGGGGGAAAGATTAAATGCCATCCAATATTCAGAGTCCATAACGTGAAAACAATATGACAGTAACAGGCAGTTAACAACATCCTGAGCATGTCATAATCTCACTTTCAGGTTGTTAACATAGCCTACCAAATGTCCTGTATGGCACTGTGGAGTCCATGTCACAAATACACTGCCAGAGTACTAAATTGAATACACATGTGACACAGCAACCTATTGGCAGTAACATACCAGTTCAATTAACTGCCAAAATGAAGCATTACATAAAAGTCAGTCAGATGCATGCACATGGTATGCCAAGTGTAATAGGCAGGAGCAGTGGAATTGCCAGTGTAAAAGTAAGGCATGGCAGACTGTGCAGGGCAATGACAGGATAGATGGCTATGGACGTGCCATTGAATGATGGTAACCAATCAGGTCCAGAATGGATGATGACACCCTGGATGGTGGTGGACACCCACTTTCATCTCAGTCTACATCACCACACCACTGATGTAAATTCCTGCTGGTAGAATGAACAGCAGAATAGTTCAACCTGCAGAGACCAGGTATGTGACACATAAAGCAAAGCAAATCAAATCTGTAAGCAATGGCTTGAATAATTAACAATGTAAACATGGACAATGAAGTAGGTGTCTAAGAGATATGAATCAATAGCATTTATTCCTTATATACACCCCAGAGGTCCCATCCAGACTCACACCTTGCAGAAGCCATGGCTATCAAGGTTGCTATCAGGAGGAAAATGCTGGCAGATTTGCACTGATGCATATTGCAGCTATTATATGACATGCATTGAAGGGCAGTATGGTAATGCAATGTAGCCCAATGCCACAACAGGGCTGCATGTCAACAGCCTTCCTGCCAGGGTGGGAGGAGCCAAACACACTAAGTTATTAGCCCTGTACAAACCAAGTAGATGTCTATGTTTGCACCACATCACTCCTGGAGGCCATGAGGTGGATTAAGAATCCTGAGCCCCGTGAATGTTACAGACCCATCAGATATGTAGACCTTACCTCACTTTGCAGTCTTCTGTGCATGTGCACAGATGGGCATGATCCTCATTGTGCTTGTACACATTGCATTAAATGTGCAGTTCAGAGGCATTTACATTAAATTGCCTCAGTACCATAATTGTCATCTTACAAACCCTCAAACTGTGCTATATAAACAGCTGCTGCCACTGCAATGCTCATTGCATTATCAATGTTTTATTCAGCAATAGTAAATGGATCACACAGAAGATACTTCTTTCTATTGTTTGCAGAGGAAAGAACTGTCCTTTAGCCACTATAATAAGGGTATACAAATCAGTTGCAGATGAGTAACTAAATAATTGTTAGAATTTTTTATTGTTGGGAGGATTGCTCCTGGTGACAGGAAGATGGGGCAAGAGGATGGGGACACAAGGAGGGTTGTGATGAATATCTGCAGGAAATAATGACATTGGTCTAAAGATTACAGAAAGGTGGAACAACTACCATTGTAAGGGAACACAGACCTTTGGCAGGACAGGAGACTGAAGAACTGTAAGACTCTCTTTTTGTGGAGGATATTGCTCCACAGCAGCCTACTGAAAGTGTGCTGGGCATCATAGAGAGGGCTTCAATGATGAATGAGAGACAGCAGAACACAGGTGCAGGCAGCAGTACCCCCACCAAATGAATGTCTGTGGGGCAGTTTGAGATAGAATTTTCCCCCTGGTAGGCAGTTCAAATGGAAAGGGATGTGTTACAATGCACACGGTCTGCATCCGTTGATCACACCGTGGAACATAGTGGATGTTGTGGGGTCAGGAAGATGCATATGATAACTGATACAGTGTGGAAGTGAAAATGTGAGGCATATGATGGCTGTGCTTTCTTAGGCAGAGGTCAATGCAGACTGATGACAGGGTGCATGTTGCAATGCAGTCCATCCCCGTGCTGCCCTGCTGGACTGCTATGGGCAAGCAGCATATAATAATATAGTATGTTAGGCATGGCACCTTATTGTGACTCTGCATGAGCAGTACAGATGTTATTCAACATATGTTTTTGCCCACGGACCATAGGTGTATGTTGAAACTTACAGGAATGAATATGCTACCTAAAAAAACAGAAGTGTCTAAAGATGTTTTCTCAGGCAGAGACCTATGACCTAATGCAGGCCCTTCAGGAGCACTGGCAGTGAATACTGAACATAGAAAACAGAGACTGGGCCTTCTTACAATTTGTGTGGTATGAGTTGGTGGTAAATGTTATTGCAGTTGGTTGCCACAACAAGGCAGCCTATCAGACCTGCTGGCAGGCTCACTGACAACATCCATGCTACTGCACAGGAGAGGCTGACCATTGGTAGGGGGTTTGCCATCATACACTATCCTCACTGCCATAGAGGAGTTCCTGTGGTCCCTGTCTGGGGGAAGTGAAAGGACCTTGATACCTGGCAGAGGCCTGGGTGTTGGAGGTGAACTGGATGCACCAGCCTATGTGTCTTCTGGGGTTGGATCAAGCTAGTATTTTTAAATGTCAGTAATACATTTTAATGACACTCCTGTAACATGAGCTCAGGGATGTTCAACACAATTATTTCTTCTCTAAAATGACATCTGGGATACATGCACAAAGGCATACCACACAAGGAAGGCTTTTATATGCTATGCATAGCTTTTACCTCTGCTGTTGATGTATCACAGGGAAGTAAGATTGTCAGATATAAGCAGTGTTACACGTCGTTATTCATCGTCTGTTTTCACAGGTGCTGTTGATATAGGATCCTCAGTGCTGCATCACTGACTATGATGCGATTTTATACTAGCACAGTTTGAAGGCACATTACTACTTCAGCAACAGTAACTGCAAATGGAGCAAGACCACCCACATCCACTGACACAGCTTGGTTGCCCAATGAGCCCATCCCCTCCTTTCCAGAACCTCTGGAAAAACAGTCCATACCCAACATCCCTGCTCCAGGATCACCTGAGTCCCTTACCCATATACCAGCAGTGGTGTGTCCGCAAACCACTGGGACATGGATCAGGAGCAGTGGGACAATAGCTATCAATGCCATGGCTCAAACTCATTGTCCAAAATGGGTGGCACAGTCGATGTTCAGAGCTGACATCCAGGTACAGGCAGATGCTGCCACTGCATAACCCATGGCCATGGATATTCATGGTCTGTCATTCCCACCTGAGGTACACAGCATCTGCAACAGCCACATACACACAAGCACACACAAACATCTGCAGGAACCATGCCCTCTGGAATTCACTCTGAGCAAGTACCCACTCCATCTGGACATCTGCCCTCTCTCAGAAAACACCACCCCCTCCTTACCCAGTATACTCAGCTCCCTACAATCATCTAGCCATGTCACTTACTCCCTTTCACAAGCTTAGTTCTTCTTCCATCCGAGCAATTTGCCCATTGCTGATCCTCGTCAATATGCCCTCCCAACCTGTGCACATGATGATAGCTAACCCCTTGTCCTCACTGTGTTATATGGATGATTAAGTGAAAACACTCCTGGTTGATGTGTTGTTTCTGCATGGACCATGTGGTGCCTTGCTATGAATTTTGGTGCAATCAATGCCCCCTAGAACCTCAGGAAAATGAGCTATTTCATAGAATTTGCCTACATAGTGTTGTTTCTTTACTCAACTGTCCCTGGGAACCACATGTTGTACCTCCACATGCTGCAGCATAACATCATAGAAGTGGTATAGTATTCCTGAGGTAGATGCCTGTGATACATCTATTCTGTCCCCTGATGGTCACTGGAAGATTCCTGTAATGAAGATTGTCTGCACTTCTCATACCTTATTTTCCACAGGGATTGGTATTCCATTATTCTCATGGGTTTCCATGTGAGAAATACACGTCTGCAAGCTCCTGTATGGTGTCTCCGTCCACATGATATTGTTTGACTGTCTCTGTCATGGAGGTGATGGTGTGTTAGGTGCAGTCACATCCTTTAGTTTTGTGGAGGGCAATGACATTCACCATTATAGACAGTGGTTGTGAGGAGCGGACTCTAACATAAACTGTTTGGCTAATATGGCTGCTACTTTTAGCATTGTAGTGGGGTCTTTGTCTCTGCTTACTGAGAAATCATGATGTATACTCTAATTGTATAAATTTCCAAATTACTCCATCATGTTATTTACTCTTATTTGCATTCACAGATGGGATCATTACCATAATGTTGCTTATTTCCATATCATTATGCAGTCATTAACATATGATGCCGACCATGCATTTTCATCAGATTGCACAACAGTCCTGCCTGTGCCTTGGAATCTCATTCACGCTCTTAGCTGCTGGCCACCGCACATTTCTGTATAATGCACTGTGCTGTCTGTTTCTGAATTGCCCCCCCCAGTGACTGTACAATCATCTTCTGAAATGGAATTTAGAAATGACACCTCAGACTTTTCAATGTATGCCTTTTAGATGACCATTTTGAAAGTCTTATCTAAGAATAATTGCCAGATGTAGGAACATAAAAACAATACTAGACAAGGAAACATGAGGGCCATAAGATGCCTACCCATATACACCTTAATGTAGACACTTAAAAGTTCATGCCTCCTTTTTCAATTACTTAATGATATGTTTCAAACTGAGCAGGGCTGTATGTGACAATCCTGGTATAAATGTGTACGTACGTATCCAAACATTAGCTAGTTTTAAAGGTAGTCAAAATAGTACATTATTAGACCTGAAGTGGTAACTTATTCCAAAGCCTAGGAATGTGTTGAGTTAGTAACCCCTCTCTCTCTCTCTTTCTCTCTCTCTCTTTCCCTCTTTTCAGTCAGTTCAATTTATTTGCTGGTGCAGATTTAGGTACATAGAGTATGTGTGTGTGAGCCACTGGTTTTGCAAAGAAATAAGACATCAAACAGAACTGTGTCTTTTGTGGCTTGAAAAGCAAGACACACGTCACCTCTGAGCAAGTTGTAGGCTGCTGAGTATAGTGAGAGTTGTGGTAATTTATCAGGATAGTTGAAAGATTTAAGGCCTTTGATTTTCTTGGTATAGTATGTTTGGAGACTTTCTAGTTGAGCAATTTACTTCAGTTTATACATACCAAGTGACACATTATGTTCAGTGCCATATTCGGATCTTGAAGATATTTATTTGGAAATAATTGAGCCTGGTAGAAGGTATTCCTGACTATGGTGGAAACATGACATTTGAATGAAAGAGAACTTTCTACATAAGTACCAAGGTCTTTCATGACCATGTCTGTCTAAAGGGGAATATCATTTAAAACATATCAGGTAGGAGCAACTTTTTAATGAGTGCTACTACACTGCACTCTTTTGCCTTGAACTTTAGACCATTTTCAGTACACAAGGTATGTGCGTATTCGAGCCCTTGCTTGAGTTGTTAAGACCTATGACTGTTTTTAATCTGGTAAAAAATTGATATAAATTTACTAAAATTCAACAATGTGACACTTAAATTGCAGAATGACTCCTTTGGATGTCTTTTTATGAACATCTATATTTTCTTTTCACATCTGTATCCCAAAAGACAGTACTGGAAGGAGGCCTTCATCATTCTCAACACATGCTTGATGATGTTACAGGTCTGGATGGGAAACATCATTTCATACAATGACTCTAAACTAATCTTTAAAATGGAACTGAACAATATCTCACACCCTATACCACAAAGCCTTAACATGAATATTCTGAAATGTTTGTCCCCAGATATTACCAGCAGTGTTATAAGTAAATGTAAATTGGTAACTACTAAAGTTATGAGTTTGCATTTAATTTGGCTAATATTATTTTGCAATGATATTAAGGCTTATAAGTAGAAATATCAGTCTAATGGACCTCTGTCTGGTGGACATCAGTGAGAAACCTGTAGTATTGAGAGACTCACCATTGTGCCGCATTGGAAAAGTCTGTTTTTCAAGTGACCTTAGAATCTTTTCATTTTTTTCTTGTACTGGCTGACCTTGGATTTCCCATTTTCACATTGATCATCTAAGAAGGGTCCTAACCAGGTCTGACCCAGATTTTGTGGAAACAGCAGCTGGCTTTCAGGCATAAGCATGCAATGTACCCAAAGTTTCAATTGGAAGCAAAGGAGTTGCTGGTCCATGTTTTGCTAACCCCCCCCCCAGCAGCTATTAAACAGGTTTACCTGGAGATCTAGGGAAGCACTTCAGACAACTACAGGAAACCAGTGAACTGGTTCAGCAACATCTACATGTTGGGGAAGATAAAATGAAATGACAACAGTAATGATTGGGAGAGCTGTATCAAGCAATTCTTCAATCCAAACTTCTGTTTTATTTGCATAAGCATACAGTTAAGGACCTGCCCTTGACACCTTTATTCCCTTCTTTGAAGCAGATCCGTGGCCATACAAGGTATGCTAAATATTGTTCATGAACAGCAAGACTGTGTGGACATTATTAGGGAACACATTGTCCATGGATTATGAGTGTTGCCTCCCTGACAAAAGTGGAGTGTGATGAATGAGTGGCTGTCATCCACCTTGGTTACCAAGCACACCTATAGCACCAGACACTATTTCTCTACTGTTGCACACCATTTATGCACCTAGTGTTCAGTCCAGAGGCTGTCAGCTATACCTATAAGTGTGACTCAGAGTTTGGGGTCTGGGCTGTGTGTCTTTGGAGGTGAGGTGTTCTGAATGTAATCAGTAAAGAGTCTTTGAAAATCTTCAAGCTCATGATGCATCACTCATCATTCCTGCTCACCCATTCAATTTCAGCAATGTTGTCAGCACTAGTGCATCCATTTTTATTACCTAGCCTTGAGATACTGCTGTAGCAAAGCCCGCTTTCACACCTCCACTGCATTTGTGAACTGTCCCTGGAGGCAAATCAACACTGATAACATAGCTTCACTAGTCACCCCCCCCCCCCCCCGCTGGGAAATAATTGGAGGTCTGTGTTCATCTTCCATATCAGAAACAAGCATAACTGCAGTTATCCATCCATTACATTGTGGTTGCATTCCTAGAGTTGCCATTTTCTCATTTTAGTCACATATATGGGTGATTGTTTTTCATTCATAAATTCTGGAATTTGTGCATGTACACATCATTTGCTATACCTAGCCAACCAGTTGTATCCATGGCAGCCAATTATACATGTGCTTGTGCTAATACATTGCATGCTATGTTACAGCAATAAGTGCACTTGTGTTCAAACAGCATCACATTCACACTTCCATATGATAACCCAGCATTGCTAAGCAAGTGTGAAACATGCAAGGTTATTTCAGATGTGCAGGTAAGCCAGTTTATATTCACTAGTTAATGATACTCATTTTGTCTGAAGACCAAAATACTGTTTTCCGGTTTTCTTTTCTTTTTTGGTTTCTTTCTTGTATTAATTTATCTGAATGCATTGGCATATCATTTCAGTTTGTACAAATGAACAGTAACAAGACATAGATCTGCAGTACTTAGTTTGATTACTGACATGTGAAACTCATACAGCTCATTAGCATTACAAAGTAATGTCACTTATTTAGTTATTACAGAATGGATTTGGCTTTATGCTGTTAACAAAGCATGCAATGTGCCCATAGCTTCAATTGGGAGTAAAGGAGTTGCTTGTCCATGTTTTGCTATTTCGTTATTACAGAACTGATGTGACTTTATGCTAACAATTTGCTCTGCCGCTCTCCCTTACTACACAGTTTATTACCAGTGCAGTTTAGCATTCTGCTCTGATAAATACTTGCTAGTTTTTAATTGCCTATGCACAAATGCCCATCCCTTTATTTAGGTTCATATGTGTATACTAGGTTAATGACCCATGTGGCCTTTATAAGCCAATCCATGCATACCAGATGTAGCTCAATATTTTTGTACCTTACAAGTTATTTTAAGGGGTATAGACAAAATGTAGATAGGATATGATTTATAAGCTGCCAATATCCATTAGAGATATAGGCAATAGACCAGGGTAGAATTTCCTTGTGAAAAAGTGAAAGGCTGCCAGCCTAGCTAGAAAGAATTTTGTAGATAATTCTGTCATTTGTAAATATTAATATAATTCACAGGCTTGGTTTACAAGTGTAAAGAGAATGATATGTTATGATTAAACTATATGTTGTACTGAGCTTCAAAAATGTAACCACAGTGCACCCTGCTGGAAGTAAGCTGATAAATTAAAGCATTTTATGACTGTTTGATCTCAAAGATGGAAGACAGGATGTCTGGAATAAGGAATTATTTCTATTGTTTTGAGACCAGAGTTAATTGCTAGATTTTACATGTATAATGTATTTTATTGCTGTGGCTTCCTGCATGTGCAAGATTACAAAGATATGTTAAACTCTAAGTTTCTGTTAGCCTGGGAACCAGAGAAGTGTCAAGAATTATGTAATCTAAATTGAGTCAGCAGTGATGTATTATCAGTTTAAGAGATATCAGAGAGAAAGAGATAACATTTTTTGCATTTGTCTTCAGAACATCAACTCACCAGCACTTGCTTTCTCTATATGTAAGTTTATTTAGAACATAATATTTCTCTTAGAAATAGATAGAATATTTATGTCAGGCTATCCTACAGTATTGGTTTAAAGCATTTTCCTGTGTCTGGTCTCTTGTCTAGCACTGTGTTGAATTGAAGAGATTTGTCTTGTGTTTTTATTATTTATTATTAAATATTTTTAAACATTTCAACTGTGGCTGTTTTGTGTAGAGATAATTTAAGCTCTAGAGTACTTCCGTGCATTTGGTGATACTGCATAAGCCACTCCAATAGCCTTAAAAGTTCTGGTCACACAATATTTGGATAATAATATTGCACAGTAAAATTGGACACCCTTTGGTAAGGGCCTTATTAGTAGCTGATATTGGTGGTTGGTGGCAGTAATTACTACCTTATAGTCTGGGCTGAAATGGGGCACAGCTGCAGAGCCTGTGCCATCCTTCCTCAGGAGTGTCTGTGTGTTTGTAAATAAATCAAATCTTAAAGTGTGTGTCTGTCAGCTACTTGGGCAGGGACATAAAGCACTGGTTGGACAGAGAGGGTTCTGGAGGTTATAGCTTGACTACAAGCCTGAGATCTGGACCCTATAGCTGTGCCAGTGGGGAGTCTTATTGGGGATCTGGAGAGAAAGGGAGAAACCATCTCCAGAATGACTGTGATCTCTGTGTGCTCTTAAGGGAAATTGTACTTTACTGTGTGTGTACTTGTTTTCCTTCCCAATGCACATGCCCCTCACAGGTGCTAGTGGTGAGGATTGAGGATTGAAACTTTTAGATTACTGAGCCAGTGCACAGGCATGACATATTAATTGTTTGGCAGTGGTGGGATATCCACATCAAATATTTATTGTTTGATAGTGGTGAGTTAGCCACATCACATACTAATTGGTTTGTAGTGATGTGGATAGTGAATTCCTGTAGCTTGTGTACAGTGATCACTGAAGGTGTTTTTGTACTCTAAATCAGCCATGCAGTGAATATTCAGAGTTCAGTTCACAATTGTTTTATTTCTTTTGTCAGCTTAGTTAGTCAAGGAGAGCAGGAAAGCATGTCAGCAGAGGAGTTTGGCAAGCTGACAAAGAGCCAGTTGGCTGAAATGTGCCAGGCCAAAGGACTGGTGCATGGAAACCTGACTAAGGTAGACATGATTGCAGCTTTTGTCACAGCTGCATCAAAAAACAGTAGTCAGCAGGATGATCAGACTTGCTGTGGAGTTGTACAATACTCAGAGAATGGACAGCTCAACCTTTCTGCAGAGGACTTAAAAATCCATCTGGAGCTAAAGAGACTTGAGTTGGAGGCCAGGCATTTGGAAATGGAAGCTGTGGAGAAGGAAAGGCAGAGGCAGCACAAAAAGGAGATGCTGACTCTTCACCAGAGTCATGGAGGTAATGGTGAAGGGAGCAACTGGACCCCAGAAGCACAAAAGGTCAGTAAATTTCTTCCACAGTTTACAGAGGGGGATAATTTTGATAGTTTCATTCATATTTTTGAGAGGGTATGTAAACAGTATGATGTTGACCAAAGGCTCTGGGTACGGTCCTGGCCCCCTTACTCCATGGTAAAGCTGTAAATGTACTTTCCAACTTATCTAATGTTGACTGTTTTAACTATAATGCTGTAAAGAATTGTTTATTCAAATTTTTTAAGCTAACACCTGAAACTTATAGGAAAAAGCTTTGTCAGGATAGATGCAAGGCAGATGAAAGTGTGTGTGAATATATTGCTGAACTGAGCACTTATTTTCATAGGTGGGTGAGTGGATGTCAGGTCACCACTTTTGAAGGGCTGGCAGACATTTTGGTGAGGGAACAAGCCCTTAGCACTTTGCATGAGGACATGGGGATCTGGTTAGCTGATAGACAATGTGCTGCTTCAGAGGAGTTGGAGAAAAAGGAAGACCCATACCAAGCAAGAAGGGCATTCCTGCACATGAATGTGACCCCCAGTACTGCTCATGGGTCTAAGGGAACCCAAGGTGGGCAACTCAGACTGTCCCAACAGAATCTGCCAGTAGCAGGTGAAGCCACTAGTCCAGGTACATGTCCAGGACCTAGGGTTAAATGTTTTGAATGCAACCAGTGGGGCCATGTAGCATATAAATGTCCACGGAGGCAAAGTGTGGAACAAAAGGTGAGAGAGCTAGTAAATGGGAAGGACAAAATGCCAGTAGTAGATTGTCTTGAGACAACAAGGGTACCAAACTACCACAAGAGGTTATACCTATCGTAGTGAATGGCAAAGAGGCCATTGTTAAGAGAGACGCAGCCTCTGACATAACCATTGTGAATATATACAGAAGAAAAATCCACTAGTACAACAATAAAAACACAATACCAAACAGAAGTGGAGCTAATAAATTATTTTACTGCACAATCAATCTGGTACCTCGGCAGTTTTGTTTTCAATGGGCTGTTTGGTATTATAACCATTGTGAAGCCTGCAATGGTTACAGAGGAGCACTACCTGCCTGGACAGTCTACCCTAGTCAGAGCTTTAGGAGGGACCCCATTCCAAATACCTTTGGCTAGGATTCACCTTGACTGGGAGGGTGGAAAAGGAAGTCAGCAAGTAGGTGTGTTTGAGGATATCCCTGCAGATGTCCTGATAGGGAATGATTTTGATAATGCAGCACTATGTGTTCATGCAATTACATGCAGTCAGGTGTGGAGACAAGCGTATGGGTCTGGTAGCCTGGGGGAGACCCAGTCTAACTGCATACTTGCAGCCAGGACTGGTGAGGTGGTTACTTCAGGGAGGGAGATAATGTGCAGCAGTGAGACTGAAGGTGAGTCACAACTGCTTGTGGGTACTGAGGCTCCCTTGGACAGAGTGACTGCAAAGGTAGAGGTGAGTAGTAGAACCCAGGCTGATAATGAGGCACCACTGTCAGAGGATACCAGACTTCCAGTGGAAGGGGAGTTGGGAAGGGTTCCAAAGAGAAAGATGAGACAGGTTCAGCTCTCAGACCCTACATTACAAGGCCTGAGGCAGGTAGCTAGTGAGGCAATTAATTCTCAAGGGAAGGGGGAATCTGTATAATGGGACAAAGGGTTACTTTATAGAGAGTGGACCCCTGAGGAAGGACTAGCATGTGAGAGAATACAGCAGCTGGTAGTGCCTACAGCCTACCATCTCTCACTTCTAGCCATAGCCCATGATATTCCCTTTGCAGGTCATATGGGCATAAAATGTACAGACGTATTATGCAGTACTTTTATTGGCCTGGGATTTCCAGAGATGTAACAGGTACGGCAGGACCTGTGAGCAGTGCCAAAAGGTAGCCAAAGCAGGAGACAAGATGAAAGCTCCTTTGATGCCTTTGCCTGTGATTGAGGAGTGATTTCAGAGGGTAGTTATGGATATTGTGGAGCCTCTGAGTATCCCAAGTTCCACAGGGAAGGAGTATATCCTAATGGTAGTAGATTATGCTACAAGATATCCTGAGGCAGTGGCTTTGTCCTCCATTGAGGCAGAAAAGGTGGCAAATGCTTTGTTATAAATTTTCAGCAAGGTAGGTTTCCCAAAGGAAATACTGACTGACAGAGGTGCCAATTTCATGTCAGACCTGCTGGCTTGTCTGTGGAAGTACCCTGGGGTGAAGCACCTAAACAACACCCCCTACCATCCCCAGACTAATGGTCTTGTTGAGAGGTTAGACTCTACACACAAGTCCATGCTATGGACATTTGCAGAACAATTTAAGAGGGACTGGGAAAATATTTCCCCCATCTGTTGTTTGCTTACAGAGAGGCTCCATAGGAATCTATGGGTTTTTCACCCTTTGAGTTGCTGTATGGGCATAGGGTGAGACAACCTCTAGATTTAATTCAAGATGAGTGGGAGGGGCAGTGTGAATCTCACAAGGAGTCTGTTGTGGCATATGTCCTAAACCTCAAGACAAGGCTCAGGGAACTCATGGGCTTGGCCCAGGAGAATATGGCAGAAGCCCAACAGCAGATCAAAGTCTGGTATGACACAAATGCACAAGCTAGAGAGTATGCTGTAAGGCAGCATGTAATGATTCTCATTCTGTCAGACATAACAAACTGCAAGCAGCTTGGAGGGACACAACAAGGTGGTAAGGAAGGTCAGTGATGTTAACTACATGGTAGAACTGCTAGGCAGGAAGCAGTAGCACAAATTGCACCATGTTAACATGATGAAACATTACCATGATAGAGAGGCCTTTGTGCTGAGTATTGCAGTGGATTGCAGGAGAAGTCTGAGGGAGATCTCGTGACTGATCTCCTCAGTGAGGCTCGGACTGACACCTCAGTAGAAGGGGTAGCAATGTCTCAGCAGCTATCTCCTACCCTGGTTCAAGAAATCCAAGCAGTGTTACAGGAATTTGGGGACACGTTCATTGGGAAACCAGGGTGCACCTACCTTGTGCAGCACCAGGGGGATACAGGTCCCCAAAGGCCTACTAGGCAGACTCCTTATAGGGTGCCTGAGAGAGGTGAACAGACTTTGAGGGAGGAGATACAGGAAATGTTGGAACTAGGGGTAATTCAGAAGTCCAACAGTCCCTGGGCTTCCCCAGTGGTACTGTTGCCAAAGAAGGATGGCAACACCAGGTTCTGTGTAGACTACAGGAAATTAAATAGTCACACAGAGTCGGATACTTACCCCATGCCTAGGACAGATGAAGCCATAGAGCAGCTGGGTGGGGCTAGCTATCTTACCACTATTGATCTTACCAAAGGTTACTGGCAGGTGCCCTTGACTCCCAGTGCTAGAGAGAGGTCAGCCTTTGTGACTCCTTTTGGTTTATACAAGCTCACAAAGATGCCCTTTGGGATGTAAAATGCCCCAACAACTTTCCAGAGGCTGGTAGATCATATCCTAGCAGGAGCAGGAGGGTTTGCCCTTGCTTACCTAGATGATATTGTTACCTACAGCCATTCCTGTCAAGAGCACCTTCATCATGTCAGGGAAGTTCTGGGCAGACTACAGAGGGCAGGGTTGACCATTAAGCTGAACAAATGTCAGGTGGGTATGACAGAGGTCTCCTACCTGGAACATAAAGTGGGGAGTGGTAAGATCAGGCCAGAACCTGCCAAAGTGGAAGCCATTCAGGCATGGCCTGCACCTGTTACCAAAAAGCATGTGAGGGCATTTTTAGGGACAGCAGGGTACTACAGAAAGTTTGTCCCCAGTTATAGTACCATAGCTGCTCCTCTGAAAGATCTGACAAGGAAAAACAGGCAAAATAAGGTAGTGTAGACCACAGCATGTGAGCAGGCATTCAAGAAGCTTAAAGAAGCTTTGGGATGACCCCATGCGTTAGCCACTCCAGATTATAGCAAGGAATTTTTTGTCAGGTAGATACTTCAAACCATGGGGTGGGAGCTGTACTTAGCCAGAGGGAGAAGAGCACCCAGTGGTTTATCTCAGTCATAGGCTCCAACCCAGGGAGGAATGCTATGCAGCTGTAGAAAAGGAATGTCTAGCCATAGTGTGGGCACTGCAGAAACTTAAGCCTTATCTGTATGGAAGAAAATTCACTGTAGTAACAGATCACAATCCCCTAACATGGTTACATCAAGCCAGCCAGCAAAATGCCAAGTTACAAAGGTAGAGCCTAGGGTTGCAAGCATATGATATGTCAGTGCAGGACCGCAGTCAGATTAGCAATTCCAATGCAGATGGGCTCTCAAGACAGGGAATGGGGTAAGGTATACACAGATAGACTCAACCCTCTAAAGCAATGTTTCTCAAGGGACACTTGAAAAACTGGCTTGATTTCTTGGGGGGGGGGATGTGAAAAACTGAGGGGTTGCGAGCCCAGCCAGATAGAATTTTATAAATAATTCTATGTCATTGTGAATATTAATATGATCTGCAGGCTTGTGTAACAAATGTAAGAAAACTATGTTATATTTTGAGCTTCAAAAATGTATCCACAATGCACCCTGCTGGAAGAAAGCTGATGAGTAAAGCATTTTATGCCTGTTTGATCTCAAGTTAGGAGACAGGATGTCTGGGCTAGGAAATTCTTTCTATTGTTGTAAGACAGAGATAATTAGTAGGTTTTACATCTAAAGTGTCTTTTATTGCTGTGGCTTCCTGGCAGGTGCAGATTACAAAAAGAAATGCTAAAATTTAAAGTTCTATGAGCCTGGGAAACATAAGTAGAAGTGTCAAGAATGATGTAATCTGAATGACTCAGCAGTAATGTGTATTATCAATTTAAGACTTTCCCAGAGAGAAAGATTTAGCATTTATGTATTTTGTTCTGAACCTTAACCCATCAGTTCACCAGCACTTTGTCTTTGCTCTGTAAGTAGTATTTAGAACAGTGATTTCTCTTAAAGATAGATAAAAATATAGCCAGATTAGTCTGTTTTCTATATTTATGCGAGACTATCCTACAATGTTGTTTTAAAGTATTTCCTGTGATTTCTGAACATTCTAATGTCATTGTGTTGGTTGAGTTAATAAGTATTGTCTTGTGTTTTTATTATTTATTATTAAATATTTTTAAACCTTTCAACTGTAGCTGTTTTGTGTAGAGATAATTTAAGCTCTTAGAGTACTTGCATGTATTTGGTGATACTGTATAAGCCACTCCAATAGCCTTAGCCCTGGGTCACACTTACTATTTGGATAACAGTAATATTACACTGTGGAATTGGACACCCTTTGGTAAGGGCCTTTATAGTAGCTGATAAGAGCAGTTGGTGGCAGTTGATTACTACCTTATAGCCTGGGCAGAAGGGGCATAGCAAGTGAACCTGTGCCAACCTTCCCCAGGAGTGTCTGTGTGTTTGTATATAAACCAAATATCAAAGTGTGTGCGTGTCAACTACTTGGGCAGGGCTGGTTGGACAGAGTGGGTCCTAGAGGTTTTGGCTTGACTACTCAGCTGAGATCTGAACCCTATAACTATGCCAATGGGGAGTCTTACTGGGGATCTGGAGAGAAAGAGAGAAACCAGCCCCAGACTAACTGTGATCTCTGTGTGCTATTAAGGGGAATTGTACTTTACTGTGTGTGTACTTGTTATCCTCCCAATGTGGACGCCCCTCACTGGTGCTAGTGGTGAGGATTGAGGCTCTTTAATTACTGGGCCAGTGCACGGCTGTCACAACCATCTACTGTGTTGTATAAGAAAATTTTGTTTGTATTAATATCAGATATTACATTTTATAGGCTGCAGAACTTTCTTCATTCTTCAAAGGCAAACAACAAAATAAACAAAACAAATTGAATTTTGTCTGCAATGACATTAAATGCAGATGAAACTGGAATAATCAAACAGTTTATATCACAAAGAAATGAACTAAACTATAGCTGACACTAAACTTAAATCAAGTATAAAAATGTAAACTAAAGCTAGTGTATCTCACAATAGTTTATGTTGTCACCAAATGCTTTGCATGCAAAATGGAATCTGTATATTACAGCATTAAAAGAACAGAAGCTTTATAGCAACCCATAAAAAACTATTTGGCCTTCTGAGCAAGCATAGGGTATAATTATGTCTTGCAATACTAGAGCTTCAGTAGGTCACATTTTTATTGGCATGCTTAGCAACAGACAACACTAGTTTACTAGAAGGGAATTACAGTAAAATCAACAAACTCACCAGTGCTTGACTTCGCAAAGGAAGATAAATCTTCTAGTTCATGTAATATATTACAAAATAGCAGGAAAACATTTGGAGCTTGCTGAGGCTTTTCCAAAAAATCAATGTAATTAAAAGTATATGGCATAATAATCTGGAATAGAATGAGATATTCTGTAAAACTGTTTTGTTTAATTGTCCTTTCACTCCCATGACAATGTTATCAATTATGTATGCTCCATGGATCTCTTTCTTTTAAATTCGACATAAAAATTTGCACTTATCCTAAGCTTGAGTCCTGAAACAACAACAAGTTGAAAATTATTTATTTGTTTTCACTTTGTTACTAAGATCTACAAAGGTATCTATAAAATGAAACAAAACCAAGGGCCTATGATTGTTGAAAGAATTTGAATGTGATTTTGCATTTATATACTATAACTGTCCACACCATCAAGGGAATTTAAGCAAAATAGAAAATGTGAAGCTGCATTAGGAAAGAAACACATATTCCACAAGACAAAAGTAAGATGGCGGAGTCATTGGAAAATAGATTGGGATAGATTTCCTTGTTCCTCCTGTGCTCAAATATTGCATTTAAGAGTTGGGTAACCAATTATTATGTCCAACTTTTACTACTTTAATATATCTGTATAGCACTGAACTTTATCAAAATGGGCATTTATGGCCCCAGAGTTCAAATATGATTTTTTGTGATATGTGTGTGCGTGCGTGCGTGCGTGCGTGTGTGTGTGTGTGTGTGTGTGTGTGTGTGTGTGTGTGTGTGTGTGTGTGTGCACGCGTGTGTGTGTGTCCTTGATTCCAGGAATAAAGAAAACAATTTGATATTTGATATATCACATAATAAGTCTTAGTTTTCTTTAACCTTTTTTTCATAAGAAAGAGTTAATAAGAAGGCTATGTTCAAAATTTGGCACTAATATTAAAAGCACATGAGTTATTAGTCTGCACAGAATGCTGTGAAGCTAAACAAATAATTCTAATACTGCTATTATTTTTATTCCAAAGTCACAACAGAGACACATTTTTATTTCACCACATGAAAATGACTGCTGACATTGTTCGTATTGGGGCTTTTATATTTTCTTTGCATCCCACATGCCAAATTTAGTGATTCAGAAGCAAGGCCAGTGTTTGGGAAGGTATTTAAAACATTTTCCTGGCCCTGTTTCAAGAAGTGAGGTCAAAAGGATATGTTGTAAATCTGCTGCTAAAATGTGGAAAAACAGAAAAGTAGTGTTCTTATGAATGTAGGCTTGTATGTTTAATGCATTACAATATATTTATCTTACATTTCATAACACATCAGTTTCTGTATAAAATCTTATACAATTGTCCACTTAGTATTTCATTTGTGACCATATAAATTGCTTTTTCACATTATATTAATTTCATAGATATTTTGTATCGCAATATTTATTTGCCACATAGAATGTCTACTGTGCTTTCCTACAAGTACATTATCCTGGGTCAAAACTGCAAATAACTCACTCCTATGTGGTATGTATTCCATTACTGAATATGAGTTTTAGCCCCATTATAAGTTCAGTTTAATAAAATGTTACACTACAGAGAAATGACAATTATTACAGGTATTTTTCTTTAGTGATGTTGATTATTTTATGTTTCTTTAAAACATCAAACTCCTTATAGCTGAAGGGGCCTGTTTAAGCATTTATGAACAAGTTACTCAAAGTGAAAAGCCATTTAGTACTGTAAAGCAATCACACAAGCAATCAGAGATTTATAAACAGAGGTAAGCTACAGGACAAATGCGGTCTGGAAAGGGCCATGATGATGAACCAAGGGGAAAATGGCCATGAAGCAATTTGCAAAATCCTCCTGTCCTGCTCACCAAATTTTCAATCACGCAAAACTTGCCGATGCAAGAAAATCTAACTTTATTTGACATGTTATGGTTGTTTATATTTAGATTTCAATTGGGTGTGTGGAGGTCTTCCTCATACATGGTTCCAGATGATCCCCATGCTTAGTCACATTTCAGTGACCAAAGGATTAAACGAAGATTTAGATGCATTTTTCTTCCATCTTATACTATAGCCCAGATGTTCCATGTTAATACAATGAAATTCTGCCTTAGCTAGTGTGATGCAAATGAATCAATGGCAAAACAACATAAATTGGACAAGATTCACAGACACACTAAACTAGCATGATCAACAGCATTTAAATAATACACTATGCACTAAAAGCTTGCAATGCAAGGAAATCCTGAAATCGTTCTGCTTCTTTAAACTTTTTTGCAGTGGGGCAAGCCCACTTGCACCTCCCCCAAGGGTGGGGCAAGCCCATCACACACCCCGAATTTTTACATGGTAACTTCAAGATTGCCATGTGTCAGAGAAAGGAAATATTCCAAGAAATAGCCATCTTGGACTTCGTATATGTACATATATTTTTTTCCAGCCATTCAGTCTCTGCATTATGGGACTTGATATTGTGAGTTCTGAAATTTCAAATGATTACCAAATGTCACAGATAAGAATGCACCATTTATGGTACCTCTAGCTCAGGAATTACTATTTGCCTGAGTTGTGGCATGGAAACAGTGTCTGCCATGACAGATGTGGCAGATGCTCTACAATATATGTGTAACGGTTTACTATTAGAATATCGAAAGTCACAATAAAACTGGTACTAATCTGCGAACTAAGAGACCGAAACTACACTTACCCGAATGGTCCTAACATCGAAAATCAGCTGTAAATGCCGAAAATGTTGAATACGACATTTTACGGCAAGTAACAGCAATGACACCCTTGCCGTAACTCCCTAACTACTACAGCTACAATCCCGTTTTGTGGGGGGCTGCCCCCTCACACACCCCCAACTATATATTCCAACTCCAAGATCGCACTACAGTGAGGAAAGGGATGTATTTCCCTAACCGCACTGTACTGCGATCCCTGTATATCCCTTTGAACGGTCATATTTGCGAATGCACAGCGCAAATATATTGTTTGATGATGTAGCTTGCAAACATATGAACTATTCGGACATCTGTAGTTAGAATAGTTCATAGGCGTACAATGCTACATTGGGATTTTAATAGTAAACCATGTGTAACGTGTTTACTACATGTGTACTCCATAATAAGCACAGAATAAGAAAACATATAAGACGGTGCCTCTTATACCATCAAAAGATGATTGTATATGCTGACAAGGGAGAATGTAGGTTTTTCATCAGACAGAGATAAGGTTATGCTGGGACCACAAGCAGGACTCAGTAAAAACAAGTTTCAGTTTTATTCAACAACTGTTGAATGAAACTCTAACTTGTTTTTAATAAGTCCTGCTTGTGGTCCCAGTGTATCTTTTGGTTCCTACAGTTACACCTTCCACTACTGATGTAGTTTTTCATCAGACAGGACATTTAGATGTAGTAGAGTGCTAATGCAAGCCACAGAATATCATCACGTGTATAATACACAACATACAAATTTCTACATGTGCACATGGAGATATGTCATGTAACAAACGAGTGCTACAAACTCATGTGTGGAATCTGGATAGGTGAAAGCAGCAAATAAATCATATTTGAATGTTGCCAGCCCGTCATTAATCAATCGCATGTGTATACAAAACATGCATTGCATGGATAGACACATCAGCTAGAAGTCTACCGCCAGCTGCAGCAGTACCTTGGTTCTCAACACCATGTAGAACTTATGTGGAAGATACAAGGTATGCCATGCTCTGGGTAATGCTGTGTGACATACTAGCAGTCAAGGAGTTCACATGTCAGCTTGACAATGGATACTTGTAACATTTTTAGGTGATTCTTAATCAGTCAGTTATTGGTGCTAGACCAGATCCACATGACCAGCATCATTGTCGAAGCCAAGTGCAGTCAGTGTAAGACAATCTCATATTCTGCCACTGCAAATGTTTTACAGTAAGGAGCAAGGTGGCTGAGTAATAAGCCACTGTAAGATCTTCGTTAGAGATCACATGACCATGGCAAGCATGATAAACAGTTTGAATGCTGCAAGTGTAGCCCTTTGGACAGGACAGTATTTCTGGGAAACTGACTAACAGCCTTGTGATGGTGGCAGAATCCCCATTCTCAGCAAATTCTAATGAAATGTATAATTGGTCCATTTCTTGTACAGCTACTTCACTGCCAGGTGATTGTCCACTCCATAAGACACCTGTCTGATCTGGAGATAGTATCTGATTAGTGCAGCCTCTTGTGCTTTTCATAGCTGGCATGGCCATTGTACATGGAATAAAGTATGTAATAGACATGCCTTTATCCTGTGATTATCCCATTATATATGTATTCTCATGGGAAGATGCAGGAACATCCTCCAGGTACATAAGCTGCTCATTGCCAGTTCACCAGTATTGTCATCGCACTCATGACTGCACTATATACTCCTTTCTGTACTCACTACAATATACTTCAAAACATGCTGCGGTGATCCATATCCTGTAGCACAACTTCCAGGGCCACATCTGCTGCCAAAAATACCTGTTCTGTGATCTAGTAGCCAGATTCCATGTACCTTGCATGATAAAGACGTGCTATGATTAGTGTTATAGATAAGCTACATGATACAATGCATAACTGGAGTTTACATTTCGATTGATCAAAGACTACCTATTCAAAGGCCATTTAGATACAACTAGATGGATAATCCAAAATTTTGATACCTTTAGTTTATTTTTTTTAAAACAATTTTATTGATTTTAAAGAAATAAATATAAACAACAACATGTCCTTTTAACATAAAGATATTTACAATTCAAAAAGTGTTCACATAAGCATTCACATAACAATGTTTAACAAATAAAGTGACATTACTAAAACTATATACAAAGACATCCATTGAATATCATCAAGTTGCCTGGTATTTGATTATTCCACATATATAACACGTAGAGCGGTTGAAATTTGATTTATATGATATCATTGCCAATCTCTTTTCAACAAATTCTGTAGATTAACCCATATGTGATAGTTATAAGTTTTTCTAGATGTTCTAGATATCATAGTTGCAATCTGCAATTGACAAACTTCCATTAGAATTTTCTTAAAATCATTATAGGAAGGAGGGAATTCAGATATGTAATTTCTTGTTATAGTTTTCCTGGATACTGCCATTAATGCCCAAAGTAAGGAATGTTTATATTTTTTACACAACCAGGTATGGGTGTATTGAAGAGTACTAATGATTTGGTCAAAATAAATTTATCTGTGAATATTGCTTGTAGGAGTTCTTTAATGTTTTCCCAAAATACACTTAAAGCAGGGCAGTCATAAAACATATGGTTCCAGTCAAATAACTTTAGTTTCTGTAGGATAAGAAGCAAGTCACAGTTAACCTGGGGGCAGAAACCCACTGCTTCACCTCCTTTTTATTATATGTAAAGTGAGTATTACAAAACCAAGTAGAAAGTTATAAAATTAATGCATTAAAATGTTGTGTTCCACTGACTAGTCCTAACCTAAATGATCTGGAATCAAATCGGTCACCAGTCAAGCAATGAAATACACATAACTGGCTTAATATGTGGAAGTCCATATAGAAATTCTTTAAGATGAGTGTAGGCAGAGACAGGAGAACTATGGACTCAGCCCTTCACTGCGCTATCTGACAGGATAACAGATGAAGCTGTAAATGAAAGGAAACATGTTGCAGAGACAGGCATGCTACAAGCTGTACACCAGTATTATGAGTAGCAGAGACAGGCATGCTGCAAGCTGTATACCAATAGTGTGAGTAGCAGAGACAGGCATGCTATGAGCTGCATACTAGTAGTATAAGTAGCAGAGACAGGCATGCTACAAGCTGTATACCAGTAGTATGAGTAGCAGAGACAGGTATGCTACAAGCTGTATACCAGTAGTATGAGTAGCAGAGGCAGGCATGCTATGAGCTGTATACCAGCAGTATGAGTAGCAGAGACAGGCATGCTACAAGCTCTATACCAGTAGTATGAGTAGCAGAGACAGGTATGCTACAAGCTGTATATTTGTAGTATGAGCAGCAGAGACAGGCATGCTACAAGCTGCATGCCATTAGTATCAGTAGCAGAGACAGGCATGCTACAAGCCCAATGCCATTAGTATCAGTAGCAGAGACAGGCATGCTACAAGCTGTATACCAGTAGTATGAGTAGCAGAGGCAGGCATGCTATGAGCTGTATACCAGCAGTATGAGTAGCAGAGACAGACATGCTACAGCTGTATACCTGTAGTATGAGTAGCAGAGACAGGCATGCTACAAGCTGTATACCAGTAGTATAAGTAGCAGAGACAGACATGCTTCAAGCTATATACCAGTAGTAAGAGTAGCAGAGACAGGCATGCTACAAGCTGTGCACCAGTAGTATCAGTAATAGAGACAGGCATGCTACAAGCTGTATACCAGTAGTATGAGTTGCAAAGATAGGCATGCTACGAGCTGTATACCTGTAGTGTCAGTAGCAGAGATAGGCATGTTACAAGCTGCATACCAGTAGTATGAGTAGCAGAGATAGCCATGCTACAGCTGTATACCTATAGTATGAGTAGCAGAGACAGGCATGCTACAAGCTGTATACCATTAGTATAAGTAGCAGAGACAGACATGCTTCAAGCTATATACCAGTAGTAAGAGTAGCAGAGACAGGCATGCTACAAGCCGTACACCAGTAGTATCAGTAGTAGAGACAGGCATGCTACAAGCTGTATACCAGTAGTATGAGTAGTAGAGACAGGTATGCTACAAGCTGTATACCAGTAGTATGAGTAGCAGAGACAGGCATACTACAAGCTGTATACCAGTAGTATCAGTAGCAGAGACAGGCATGCTATGAGCTGTATACCTATAGTATGAGTAGCAGAGACAGGGATGCTACAAGCTGTACACCAGTAGTATCAGTAGCAGAGACAAGCATGCTACAAGCTGTATAACTGTAGTATGCGTAGCAGAGATAGGCATGCTACAAGCTGTATACCAGTAGTATCAGTAGCAGAGAAAGGCATGCTACGAGCTGCATACCAGTAGTATCAGTACTGTAGTATGAGTAGCAGCCACCCGGCTGTGTGCTCTCTACTGCTGTCTTCATAATACTACCTATAGTAGAAATGGACTGGGGATACAGAAATAAAGCAAAGACATCACACCCACTGCAATAACAAAAAATGATGCATCAGTAACACTGACTGAAAAAAATGTCACACACTCCGAAACAAGGTCAAGCCACCCTATACCTCCCAAACCTAAGTGAATTTAATATATCCACTCAAATACTCTGTCTGGATCTAGCAAACCTTGGGAAAGAGAATAGTCCCTTACTTCAAAAGTTCAGTGACTTCAGAAGTAGTATTGTGACAAACTTGCTACATAATTGATGCATTAGTGAGATAAACCTCATTCCTAACACTATCTAGGAGACATGTGATAGAAATAAATTAAAGGGAAGGAAAGAAGGGAAGGACTGAGCATGTCTTCACCCTTTAAACCTTGGGTTTCGAGTTACTCTTGAGGAAGTATTGCTTTACTAAGAAAGTAGTGGAAAAATGGAATGGGGTCCTTCACTTGGTTGTGCAGAGGAACTCAATGAAGTCATTTAAAAGAGCATTACCTAGGCAAAGAATATATCACATGTTGGCAAGATGCCACTTCAGGTTGTCAGTTACAATAATTATGCATATTCGGTAGACTGCTACATTTTTCCTGCCAGCATCGGGTATGCATATGACAAACACCCTTTTGGTGTCCTGTGTTAGCAAAACTGGTACAGATATCATAGATATCCATGCAGGCACAGCTGTGCCGATACTGTCCACACAAGACTGCCAGTGAGAGCCTAACCATCCATCGTATAAAGTATATACACGAACGTGTGACAGCGACAGTATGCTCACCTCAAAGCAATCTCCAGGGACAGCAGTTGTTTCAATGTCATGACTAAAAGTGGCTTTTTATGGGCTCCTTAAATGATGACAGCTGTGCATTCACTTTCAGCATGATTCCCCTGCTCTTCTCTTCCAGGTCTGGGTTGCAGGCTCATTTGCATGCCATAGCTATCATGTTACTTAGCCTATTTCTGCAGGAATATGTAATGTTTCCCTGTCCACTGAAAGTACTCTGGTCCTGAGCAGTTTGTTAATACAGCAAGTCACATGCAGCATGCTTTCCTCCCATACCAAAAATCCACATGCCATGTTTTCATGAAGACTATATTGGCACTCTGTCTCATCTACTCTTACGTTCTCCATCTTTTGACATCCTCTGTTATGTTGTACATCATGTCCCATCACTGCTGGACTACTCTTATCTCAGTGACCAACATAACTCTAGGCCTGCAAAACTACTGGCTATGCAAAGTAGTATACTGTGGTAAATACCAAAGGAATATGCAAGTCATCAAGCCATAAAGTGATTGCACTATGCTTCCTTCAACTCATCACTACTGAACTTCAGTTAAAGTACATATCAGGGTTATAGAACCACCAGCATAAAGGCTGTGGCCCAAACAATGATGCAAGAAAATGGGGTTCAAGTAGTAGCAGAAGGAGCTTCCAAGAGGCACCAGATTCAATGCCCGATGGATAGTTGATTATTCAAATGACATGTCATCTGTTAATTTAACAGGGTTATGTGGCTGGCTAAAAAAATAAAACTAAACAAAAGAAAAAACATAGTACACTATTGTGCATTACAATAGCTGTCATTATTTAACATTTCATTTAGTAAATTCAGCTTCATTTCTATGTATACATTTATGTATTTTGCCAGTAAATGCACAGGGGTATAAACTGTTGACATCTGACTTGCATGCAAGTCAAAGAAAAAGCTGATTTGGGCAGTGTTGGGATGATGTGAAGTCCCAGAGACATTGGGAGAATTAGTGCAGTCTATGTATATCACAAGTATAAAGAGTGCTCGGACTCTCAGAGGGCTCCCAGTGGGAGTGGGTGTGCATCAGGGCCTGGCCCTGAGCCCACTGTTGATGCACAGGAATTATCAACAATGTTGCTCTTTGCAGACGATGTGGCTTGAGAGGCAAACTCTGAACAAGAACTTCAGCAAAGGATAGGAGAATGGAATGCAAAACTGAAGGCACATGGGATGAAACTGAATACAGATAAGCCAGTTGTAAAGGCAGCAAATGGAGAAAATCAGAAGATGAAAATTGAGATAGAATGTAGATTGGTTATACATCACCATCTTTATCTTACCTCCTCTCATCCTGACTGTTAGTAATTGAGCTTCATCTACCTTTAACCTTGGCATATTCAATTAGTTATTGTCAAAAAAAATGTTGCTTAGCAGCTAACTTTCTAAACTCGTGCATACTATTGAGGTAATCCTTATTGTCTGTTTACCATTCCGCAGTTGCTCCTCTTCTTGCTCTGTGGGATTCCCCCTGTTTTGTAGTACTTTAACATTTGTCAATCACTGTAAATAATTGTTACTTCTTAATCATATCCCCTTTCTTTTATTTCCACCCTATTTTTAAACTCTACTTCAGTTTTATCCCACTCCCTATCTATATTTTCATAAGAAATTACTATCTTCTCTAATAGCTCCTAAATAAGTTCCACTACCCATTCCTTAAATTCTTCTTTTTTCAACAGATGGGTAGAAAAGCGCCAGTGTCTCATTTTTGTTTTTATTTCATTACCTTGTGTTTTTATTTTAGTTATTATTGGCACATGATCTGAAATAAGTTATGGGATGCATATCAAGGGAGGGTGGCCTAATGGTTAAGGTGTTTGCCTTACAAACACAAGGTGCAGGGTTTGAATCTCACAAGGGATAATTGGCTAGGATTCAAATGGCTCGCAAGGGCAGTTAGCTTACTACTAATCTATGAACCTATGAACCTATGAAAGGAAAATAGTGGAGCATGTTAACAGCTTCAAGTGCCTAGAAAGGGTGATTGAGGAGAGCAGAAGTCTGAATAAGGCAGTCAAAGCTAGAATTAGAGGGGCTGCAGCCAAGTGGCACAATGTGTCAAGGCTAGTGTATGACAGGAGAATGCCAAAGAAGCTGAAAAGTAAGATTTATACAAGAGTGGTGTGACCAATATTGCTGTGTGGTACAGAAAACTAGGCAGTAAAGACAGAGCAGTTGAAGAAGCTAGAGATGATGGAGATTAAGTGCCTGAGATGGATGGTAGGATGCATACTGTAGTTCAATATGCAGGGATCAAAGAGAACAGATTACCGTGGTCCAGGCACAAATGCAGGAAAACTGAAGACAATCTGGTGAAGAAGATTTCAGACAGAGATGAAGAAGACAAGAAGTATAACTCTTAACCTCTTAGCACAACAAGTCTGGACAAAGCCAAAAATAATAGGGGGACAAAGCCCCAAAACAAGGGATACATTTTAAATATTGTTCTCAGAAATTTAGAATGTTACTAGAATAAAAAGCATTTGTTATCATGCATTTTCTGAAGGCTATGAAGTCTGACACTCATTATTTAGTGGATTCAGTCCTCACTGATTTGCCACAAAAATACAGAAAAACACAAATTTTTTGAGGAACAGACCAAAAATATGAGGTACAAATCTGGACAGTCTTTGAAAATCTGGACAGCTGAGAGTATAGCAAGAGGAAATAAGAGCATCCAGCAAAGGTATGGTTGGATTGTGTAAGGGATGGCATGACGGTCAAAAAATGTAGGAGAGTAGCATTAAATCGAGAGAGATGCTGACAGTAGATACAACACCCTGACCTCGTGTAGAAAATGGCAAAAGGGAGCTGATGTTGACTATAATCTGACTTGCACAGAGTTTAAAAGTATGAAAAAAGTAACATAAAATACTTCATCTAAAGCGGTACATCTTATTTTGAATTTATAAGACACATTTACAGCAAAGAATGAGGATTCCCATCATATTTTTTATAAGTAGTTGGCCAAAACAAAACTGAACGTATTTTCACATACAGAAATTCTAGACTGTTTACTGTCACGGACTGTTGCATTTTTAAAAACAATGAACTTACAGATGCAGCCAAATGGAAACTAGGCTAAAGAGATAGGTTTCAGAGATGGTGGCTACACTGCAATCTGTCCACAAGAGCTATGGTAATCACAATATTTTCAACTTGCCTGATGCTAGTGTGTGTTTATGGATGTGTCAAAAAGAGAGGCTACATTAGTTAACATTCTTTTTAAAACAGCTGCTGCCAAGGCTATCCAGAGGTCTGAGGACAGTCTCTATATTACAGAAAGACAGGAATACCAGACCCAGTTTCTTTTTAGCAGAATGCTTATTTGTTTTTTTTACAGTCTGGGCCTTCCCACTGTAATCACATCCCCATGTTGAAGGTTTCAGCCAAACAGCAGTCTCCAAAGTCAACTGTCTTAGCAATGTAGGACAGATGTCAGTGCTAATGGAATCCTTTGGTTCATTTTACCACATTCCTGCTATAGAAAATCTATGGAGTCGATGCCTGACAAAAAGTAATCTTTTAAATTTAAGCACACACACACACACACGCGCACGCACTCACACACACACACACACACACACACACACACACACACACACACACACACACACACACACGCAGTGGTTTTACATACTTTCCCTGATTGTACATTTGACAGCATACTAATGTGCCTGCAGCTGCTTGTCACACTTTTGCTAATTTATTATTTGACTGAGCACACTTGCTCAGTGCATTGTTTGCTTAACTCAGATTGTACTACTTTTTGTTGAATAGTATCTCACAGCATCCCGAAGAGAAAGCAAGATTTTTTTAGTGGTATATGTTTCTTAAAGGTGTAGTAACCTCAGAATAAGAATGTGTAAGTATGCTATTAGGGGTTGGGAATTTTAGTGACTGCAACTGCAAGTACTACAGCACTACTTTGACCATTTACTAAGTGTAGTCATTTCCCCAGAGTGAGTATTACAGAGAAATACCAAGTTTTCTACAGGTATGGAGTCTGTTGCCTGTGTCACAGAACACTGCTGAGTGGTCTGTCATTTAACACCCACACTGTTTGGCATTACTCATTATTGGCTACTTCACTAATTTTGCTTTGCTTTCCAAAATATGTACATAGTATTTTTTTATTTATTTTATTTGTCTTTGTTGATCAGAAAAGTCTGACTGGGCAGAGTCTATTTTCAGCAGATCCCTGGGGAGAAAAGCTCCACCACAGCACATTTATATTAATGCATGAATTTCCGATAGTTCTCAGAAAAACAAGTTAACAACAAACATAATTACAGGACAAATATATTAAGTAAAGTATTTACATCAACAATTATAAGTCCATACAGTTGTGCCAGCTGTAAAATCTTGCAGAAGTAAATGGAGAGATACTGCAGAAGGGCAAAATTGTGTTCCCACATTTCAGTAAATAAAGGTTTGCAAGGTGTTTGAGCTACATAATAAAGTAAGTTATAATATTATGTAGGAAGGGCGATTTTAGTATTGCACAGGATTGTAAAAAGTTCAAAAGATATAATGAAGTAAGTTATAAAATTATGAAGGAGGGGAGGGAAGATAGTAGTAGTATAAAAGAGGATAGTGGCAATAGCATATGACTGACTGAACATGCTATAGGATCAGTTCTATTTAGGCTGCCTGTTCCAAACTGATGTGTCTAGAAGGTTTATAACTTAGGCATACAACAGATGCATGAGACGGGCAGAGCAGTGAATGAGGCAGTTAGGAAAAAAGCAAGATGAGAAGTGTTGTCTACGAATGGGTGTGAAAAGGAATGTATTCGTTCAAGTACAGGAGGGAAAGTTGTTAAAGGCGAATGAAGCAGAAGAGGGCAAAAAGTTAGCGATAAGCAATAAAAATTTGTGCTTTCACTAGAGGTCTCAACATGACAATGAACATGAACATCACCAGGACTGTGTTAATGTGCTGTTGTCTGATGAAGCGGTTACCAACCGTGAAAGCGCTTATCTTGTGTGATTAAACTTTATATTTATTTCCATTTGGAAGTTTTATTTTTTGCTGCCTTGCTGGGACTGAACCTGTTTTTTTATACTAGCTATCAGACAATGCACTTCTCCTTTATGTCCCCCTGCACCCCGAAGATATATACATATATATATATATATATATATATATATATATATATATATATATATATACATAACTTCTGATATATGTTGAACCATTGGCACATATAATACATATATATATATATATATATATATATATATATATATATATTTTTTTTTTTTTATTTATATATATATAAATATAGATATATACAGTTTGTATATATATATATATATATATATATATATATATATATATATATATATATATATATATAAACACACATCACACACACACACATATATATACTGATTTTTTTTAAATCTTTTAAAAAGTGATTTTGGTTATATTCACAGTCTGATGAAGCCCTCTTGTGAGGATGTAAGCTCTTACTGCTTTTCTTAAAATAAAGTTGGAGTGGTTTTATCATTATCATCATTTTTATTTTTCAAAATTACTTCAATACTTTTAATAATTCTATAAGATCTGATTCTGGATTTAAGAAAATGTGTGGCAAAAAATCTTTTCAGTTTATGCCTAAACCACTTATATCCTTTTATCCAAAAGGTATGTATTATATGTGCCAATGGTTCAACATATATCAGAAGTTATAAAGTGTGGTACAGTAGCACAACAGGTAATGTTGTTGCCTCAGAGCAAGAGGTTGTCTGGTTCAGTTCTTGGCTGGGCTCCTTCTGTGTAGAGTCTGCATGTCCTATCAGTGTTGGCATGTGTTTTCTCCAAATCTACTGGTTTCCTCTGACATTCCAAAGGCACGCAGTAGTATATTGGAAACTCTAAACTGGAAGTAAAGCCATGGCAGGGTTAGCCATCCATGGGTGTGAACAGTGGTTCTAGCCAATTGTTACTGTTGAAGTGACACCCAGACCCTGTGTGCAAAAAACAGAAAGAAAGGGGTTGTGGATGGTTATCAGAAGTAATAAAGGGGGAGATAGGACAGCCCTGTTTTGTGCCCCTATAAAATAAAACAGTCCAGGTAATTACCTATTTACTTTGACAATAGCTGATGACTCCTCATACATTGATTCTAACAGCTAAATGAAAGATTCAGCATGCCAAGCAGAACCTTCTAATTCATTTTATCAGAGGTATATTCTGCATCCAGAGAGACTGTGACTATAGTGTTTCCACCATCCACAGCATGCGGCACAAGCAGCAACATACTGTATGTATTATCAACCATTTGTCTTCTGGCTATAAATCCACACTGATCAGGATGAATCAGATCTAGCATCAATTGCTCCTCTCTGTTTGCCAGTATCCCCAAGAAACACTTGTAATCAAAGTCCAGAAATAAGATGGGCATATACGATGGATGCTGGGGAGGTTTTGTCTTTTCTATCCCGTTGCATTATCCCAACCTATAGCTTAGTTTCAGCCACTCAGTACTTGTCTTGTACAATGGGCAACATTAAAAAACCCATAAAGACCACAAAAAGTCCAGTCCCTATTTAATTCATAGAACTTCTTAGGCAGACCATTCAACACTTAGATTTACCCCATAGCCTGCCTATTAAGATTCCCCTCTACATCCTCTTTTTTTTCCATTGTGACATAAATACTGTGCTTATTCTAGATGAGGTTTGTCACACTGTCTTTCATATTCTTCTTTTTCTTGCTCTAAGAGGTTACTGCCACCATTTACTACTGCATATCTCTTGTTAAAGCACCTAAATTATTTCTAAAATGGCACGTATTTTTACCCTACCTTCTGCAATCTATTTTCTCTTACCTCCCCTGACTTAGCATAGTCCAATAGCTAGAGATATTTGGGGTCCCACTGAATTCTCAAAAGTATTTCAATGGTTTAGTGATGTTGTCAAATTCCTATTTTTATCAAATATTATCCGAATCTCTTCTCAAGTCTTTTTGGTCAACGACATCCTTCCTTCATAATTTTTTATTCTTCCTCTTGTGGTTCTGTTAACCAGTTAAATCCATTTCTTTAATCTCTCCTTTTTCTGACTTGCTAACTCCACCCAAATGGGCCATGGTTCTCCTAGCAAAGTCTGAAATTCCCAAGTCTCAGAGCAAGAAATTATTGAATCTGCATATTTTTGCCAGTTCTTTAGATTCCACTTTCAGAGATATCATTTGCAGGGCATGATCTGAACCATGTATTGGACTTGACTTAAATCCTGCGATCATATGTAACCATTATGCTACAATCAGAGGGACTACAGCCAACTGGCAGAGAGTGTCAGGTGTAGTCTATGACAGAAGAATGCCAAAGAAGCTGAAAAGTAAGGTGTACAAGACAGTGGTGCAACCAGTACTACTGTATGGTACAGAAACCTGAGCAGTAAAGGCAGAGCAGATGAAGTCATTAGAGGTGATGGAAATGAAGTGCCTGAGAATGGTGGTAGGATGCAGTCTATGGAACAGATGAAGAAATGAGGACATAAGTGCAGAAGCCAAAGTACTCCAATTCCAAAAAAGATCAAAGAGAATAGATTACAGTGGTTTGGACACATGTGCAGAAAAGCAGAAGACAATCTGGTGACAAAGATTTGAGACAGACAGGAAGAAGGTAAGAGGAAACAAGGACATCCAGCAAAGAGGTGGATGGACTGTGTGAAAGAAGATCTGTGACAGTCAGGCATGAGTGTTGAAGAAGGCAGGAGTGTGGCACTGAATCGAGAGAGCTGGCGACAGTTCACACGATTCCCCGACCCCATGTAGAAAATGGGAAAAGGGGGTTGATGATGATCAAATGTAACCATTCCAATGAAAGAATAGCCTTATCTATTCTAGGATACATCTCATATGTCAGCAAATAATAAGCAAATGCAGTCAGTAGGGCTTGGGGAAAAGATCTTTGGCATATAAGTCTGCATATGTGATCCTGCCAGCTCTACTCTGCTCCGTGCTTTCTTCCTGGGCCAGTAATAGTGGCCTTAGCTGGTGGGTAATACCACTAATCATGGGTAAATGCCCCTTTTCTCTTTCCTTCCCATCAGATGATGCCAGGGGAAGGGAGGAGCCACTAAAGAGCTACAAACAGCTGAAATTCAGATGAAGAGTGCTAAGGAAATAAAACAAGAAAAACTTTGAACACTCCTACTTGTTGAAATGGATGTCCACTTCACTAAAAAGTATTTCGGCTTTTCCCGGTTAGGGGTCACCACAGCGGAACTCCAGTCTGCTAATGACTGGCAGTGGATTTTTATGGTGCCGAGTTGCCAGCCCAACGCCCAAGGCACACCCATTGAAGCACACTCCTACCTGCATGTTTTTACTGTCCACTTCCCTAAATTCTGAAAAAAAAAGGCAGATACAAACCTATTTAATGTTTCTGAGGATTCAGGTGAGTTTCTTGGGGGCACAGCACCTCAGATAAGTGTCTTCCTCCACAGGCCAACAACTGAGATCTCTTAACTGGACTGAGTAGCACATTTACACTCCAACATAGTATTTTCATAACATTGTTTGTTGACTGATACTCTCACCTCTTTTCAGTTTGCTAGTAATGGCTATCTCTGTATCAGCCTTAAATACCCCAAGGCAGTGGCACTGTTCTTGCCCCATTCATCCTTTCCATCATACAGTAATTTATTTCATGACTTTCATAAACTAATAGTCAAGCAACAATCTGTTTTGAAATGTCACTTTTAGAAAATAACAGTTAACTAACAATGTTTTGTAAAATTTCAGAGAATTAATCACACATAACCTAACAAAACTATTTACAAAATGCTCTGAGTTCCAAAATATTTGCAAATTACCAGTGAGAAATATTACCTTGAGGCAGTGTTTCACAATATAAGGAACTGCAGTTGTATCAAAGCAGAAAGAAAAGCCAGGATCACCTGTATTAAAATACCTCAAACATGTCTCGTTTGAATATCAGATCATCTTACATTAGCCCCACCTCCCTCATCAAAAACATCTATTATTGAGTTTGCTATGGAAGTTCATTTTACAAAACATCAAAAACCTAGTTTAATACTGAACTGGAAGCATTTCATCATCCAGATCCATATTAATACGTTTCTTTACCTCCTCCATTATAAACTCATATCACCCTCTTTTTGTGCCATTAAAACAATGTCAGGCAATATATTAGTCCCTCTTCTCACTGATTTACAGCACAGACTAGTCCTGATAGTTCTCCATTGAAAACTTTTAAAGTAGTCCTTGACATACTCATTTTACAGATGCCTCATAGACCTCCATGCATCCCCTGCAGTCCATATTCCAGGTTGCTTCAGTTTTGTCCACCATTTCATTAATACTCCTGAACACAGTCCATTTGCAATGCCATACCATTTACTCAAGAAGGTAGAAGAGAAACGGATCCTTACTGAAATGCTGGTGCTTGAAATGCTGAGTGATGGCAAGCCAAAAAAAAAAAAAAACCCACCAAAACCACAGGAGAAGTGAGACTCTTGAAAATCGCTGTTCTCATTAAAACTTCTTTCTGCAGGGCAGCAAAACCACCCTGCACCTCTCCATGTGGGGGCAATCCCCCCTACCCCCAAACTTACATATAGCTGAGATCAGAATATCTCAGAGAAAAGGGAATATTCTGAGAAATGGCATCTTGGACTTTGTATATGTAAGTCTGTTTTTTCAGCCATTCAGCCTCCGCATTTCAGGACTCACTCTAGCAGGTCCCAACATTTCAAATGGTTATTAAGAGAAACACACAAAAAAGTCCCTAGCATTGATTACATATACCTGTATTTTCTACTTTATATCATCTCAAAAGATATAACGTTACAATTTTAAACTGTAATTAAAACATATGTTCATTTGGCTCAAAACTACCTGAAAGTCATTCTACTCAAGTTCTGTTTGCAGATAAGTTTCATGCAACATTTTTTATTTTCATCTTAATTATAAATGTCAGTTACATGACCATACCTTCTAATCTCCATTTTCTCTTTTTCCCCTGTTTTTCTTTTCCCCCCTTATGTTTTCACTTCTGTTCCCAAGGCATCTAGGCTCTACCTCTGTCACATGAGGAAATGACTACTTGCCACCTTGCAGTTTTACTCCCAAAGTAGCTTTTTCCCCGACAAAAAATCGTTTGTCAAAAAGTTCATATGGCTCCATGTGCAGTCTCTGTTTCTAGCTTTCTATAAATCTTTCCTTTCTCACAACATACTTTAGGAAAAGCTTACATTAACTATTAGTACTTCTAGAACACCTTCTGAGCCTCTTCTGAGTTTATGAATGCCTTTGCTGCAATATGGAACAGAATTCAAAAGTAAGTGGGGTATATCACTTTGAAGTTAAGTTTTTTGTACCCTATAAAGTTTCATTGCCAGAATAAAAGCAATTTGTTTTTTCCTGATAAAACCTGGGTAGTCTTGCTGTAAAATACACACATCTTTATAATGAAGCTCACAGCATTGTTGCCACAGGATGGAAACAAATAACTCTTAGTGGATATATGTACTGCATTATTTTTTCTCTTGGTACTGCAGGGTTCATCTTTATAGCTAATCCAGAAACTCTGTGGGTCAGTTGTGTCTGAATATTTTGTTTGGGTACTTTCAACTACTCAGTTAGTAATTCCTTCATGGAAAGTTGACTTTTTTTTCTCTCTCATAAAACTCCATTATTTTTAAGGCAAGTTCCATCCCAAAAACTCTTGGCAGCTTAGTTTCCAAATCTTTTACCTGGATCATATTAGTATCATCTGAATGTCTTGCATGAGCCTTGTCCAACTTCAGTCTGGCAGCTTCTGCTACAATGACTAATTTATTTATTACACCTTCATGCCTATTAATCATTAACTGCAATCTCACTAAGAGTCAGTACTTCACATTCACTTCTCCTTCAGCTGTGTCCGTAACCCATCACTTTCACCTGATTGGTTAACTTCACTTGGCTCTCTGGTCATATGTTGAGCTGCTTTATGATTCTTGCCTGTTTTCAATGACACCTATGGAACAAAAGCCACCTTAAACATATCTCTCAGACAATGAAATCAGAGATGCATCTATCTGCTACCTCTAATTATAACAGAGAAGCAAATTTTAGCAAATTTTAGCAAAATTTAGCAAAATTCTTAATTCACAAAGTGGAGCATAAGTAAGATCATCTTAACTTAGGGACATTTCCCTTGGACATATTTGAGGTACCTTCCCATTTAAACCAAAGACAGCCCTTCTGAAATCTGCTTATCTTGTTTATTTTTGGGGGGCACTGTTTTTTTTTTTTCTCTTTTATCTCGGTGCACAACTCCATTAGACCATTCATTAAGCCAGGAGATAAGACCATATGGACTATTTGTTCCTCTTATGTGCAGGAGTCATGCAATGGAGTGTGGAATTCTCTCCTATCTGAGGCTTGGGTGGACTGATTTCTACGGCCCTAACCTCTCTGTACATGCTCAGTCCTGCCCCAGAGTTCAGTGTTCGATGGACATCATAAAGGGTGTGTCATTCACTTCCACAAGTGATATAAACCATCAAGACAGCCCCACCCCAAAGCCAGCTCTTCTGTGCGATCGCTAGTTCCCATCAATTGGACATGCACCCCACCCATTTCACCCAGAAGAGTGGAAAACTGGTAAATCACATCATCCATTACTTCACCTGTTCCTACAAGTGCCCAGCTGTCATTTATAAGTAGGGCTTCACCCCTCTGTGCTAACAGATCTGGCTAGAGGGTGGCACACTTACTTTGGCATAGCTTGAATCAAAGACAAGATTTATAAATGTAGCTACTTAATGACTTTTATGTACAAGCTTGTTTATAAAATTTGTAGAAAAATGGGAGATACAGACAGATGTAGGTTCTGTTGTACAGAACTTAAAACAGTTGCACATCTTGTTGCTGAGTTTGATAATACTTATGGTTAAGGGTCAGTACACTGAAAGTAGCAATAATATAATAAGAGTGCTAGATTGGATATTGTGCAAACAATCCAACATACAGATTGCTGAGAAGCTCCGGAAATATGAACTACAAAGACTTACTGAACATGATGAAAGTACTGATAAAGTGATCATCCAATGCAAACAGTCAACAAAGGAGAAGCAAGAAACCACATATTAGTGGAAAAAAAAGACAAAATAACATTATCACAATAGCTACACCTAGGGACTATAGTGTTCTGTGTACTGAGAGACCTGACGTTAAAGATTATCAAGATATGCAAGCAGAAACTAGAGCAATGTAGAATAAAGCCATTTATCCAGTAATAGTAGGACTAACAGAGCTAATAAAATACAGTTTCTAAACATACTTGAAAATGATACTTAGTTAAGTCCATATGAAGAACAGAAGTATGTCTAGCTACACTGCAGGTGCTAACAGCAGCACCTGGCAAACATCAAAGATGGAAGCAATACTAATTTCATGATATGCAATGTTACTCTTACTTAATAATGGAGTCTATTCTTGCCACAGTATTAGAAACCCTAAATATTTGGAGAAATACAAAAAAAAAAAAAAAACCAAGAAGCATAGAACACAATTTTAATTGTCACAAAACCCTGCAGTTATACAAGGTGCAAAACAAATCAGATGATTTGTATTGGTACCAGTATAAAACTTTCACAAAACAAACAAGTTCAAAGTTCACAGTTTTTACATGCTTCTTTGAGAATGTGGTTCCTCTAATCAAAGACAAGACAGGTTCTCAGAAATGGGAGGAATGCCCTTAGAGAAAAGATTACTTGCAGGATGATTGATAACCACTGAGAACATACTTTTCTCAACTGGATCATTCTGGGTCAAACACGTCAGTTATCTCTGTTTAAGAACAGTTCTGTACATCTCTGGAAAGCAGTGCTATGAAGATGAAGGTTATTTGATTCTTGGACATCATGACAGATGGCTTGAATGTTGGCCTGGGTTTCAATAAATATTACATCACTTTGGCAGGGAATCACACCTGTCGAGTAGAGAGTAAAGCACAGTAGAGGATAGTAACTATATGTCTTAAATGGCTCAGGCAGCACTTCTGAGCAATGCATCAAAGATGCAAGGAGACACAGCCATGCAGAGAAAGATGCACAGGTAGCTGCAAAGCGAAATATGTATAGTGGCTGCATACAACCTTGCATGCTTCTGATGAAAATGTTAGCGCACAAACTATTGCAATTTTGAATGAAGCAGTATATAGAAGTATATATGGAGGCAATGCTGCACATGTTAGCATTCTTCACAGCAGGACAGCTCAAAGTGGAGCATAGCACTCTACAGCTGTACAGCTATAAAGTAATGGCCGCTAGTGTGGCATGCTGTCCACATATATGATCACCAGTTTGATGCACAAAAGGAGTGGGAAAGGAGTATACAGGAAAGTAAGGAAAGTCAAAAGCAGCAAACAAAGACACACACTGAAGGACAACATTCAGAAGAATACAAGTCAGGTGGGTACGGCAACCATTTTTTCTGGGAAAGGGTCCCCTTTTATTGAGGAGGGAAAGGGTGATTGGAAAATAGGGCAAGGAAAAGGGGTTAGTTCCTTATGCAGAGGCAAACAGACAAATACAGAATATCACAGACAGTCAGGGGTGTTTGTGTATACATAAGGACGAGGAGACATAGAAAGGATAGAGACACAAAAAAGGCAGACAAATGGTGTTAAGGAGGGCTGTACAATGCACAAAGCATAGGGATAAATGCAAGAGAAAGGAGGTAGAGCAGGCTCAAGACAGGGTGGGAGATCAGTAGTGAAGGTTGGGGATACTACTGTGATCCATCGCTTGCAGATGGATCAGGGTATCTGGTGGTGTAGTCCACTCTCCTCTAGTGGTCCTGTGGTTGGGACTTGCTGGCTGAGCAATCTGCAGACTGCTCTGACAGGTGTTACATACTGATGAGAGGTCTAAACCTACCTTTGGTGAGGCATTCACATGTGTATAACCGTCAATGGACTTAACTAAGTATCATTTTCAAGTATGTTTAGAAACTGTATTTTATTAGCCCTGTTAGTCCTACTACTGGATATATGTCTTTATTCTACATTGCTCTATTTTCTGCTTGCATATCTTCATAATCTTTAACTTCAGGTCTCTCAGTACACAGAACACTATAGTCAGGGGAGCAAGCAGTGTTTGAGCTTCCTGCTAAGCTACTCAAGTGTCTAGCCTGCAGGGAGTAGATCCACTGGAAAGGCTGGCATAAATGAACCCTTCCTATGAATGGAACAGATATTTATAAATGCAGATCAGCATACATCTGTAAAACTAACCTTGCCTAGTTGCCACTGTCTCCAGTACCCTCTGGTAACTTACACAGTTCAGACAATATTCTGCTTATGCTGAAGGAGAAAGGTGACATTAGCAGTATGTGACTGGTGGAAAGTAAGATACCAAAATAACAGTAATAACCTGCAGTCCCATATCTATGCCTCAAACCCTCTGTCTCAGGAAGCAGGCAGGTATTTCTGCACTGTAAATAAATAAATAGACTTATATCTGTATATGTCTTTTGTAGACGTTTAGAACACTGGCACCTTGAGATGTTCAGCATAACCCCAGAACATTACAAACCCCTGTGAAACCTTATCTTACACATCATTGGCCTATTACAATAATTCCCACCACCAGCTTCACAGACATAGAAGCATTATGCACTAGTTCACCTGCTTTATCTAGGCTGTATGAGAGAAAGAACTGCCAGCTGCAATAATATATCTGTGCATGACACAGATATTCCATTCCTTTACTACCTCCTCCCCACACATTAGCCTCTCACATTACCCCATCATAAGTATCAGTTGTGTATGAAAGATCACGCATATGCAGGACCATTACAACACTTTCCAGTAAGTAAATAAATTCATAAATAAATAAAGGTGACAAGGAGACAATTGCAATACCATTCAAGGGATTGTTGTTGGCTAATGTCTACTTCCACACATGTAGATCTTCAGGATGGTGGTAGGTCATTACATACCATTACAGCAATGCTTGCACTGTTCACCAATCCCAGTATTTGTGATCCTGGTAAACACCTCAGCTAAGTCACACCAGCCATCAACATTTCTAAAGAGAGCATCATAAGGCCTTAGTAGCCACTCCTTGAAGTGGATCTGAAGGAAATAAAGCATAGTCCTGTTCTTCCTGCAGAAGGAAGGTGCTCTCCACTGGACACTAGCAGAAGCATCCACTGCCCACTGTACACCTATTGTTTTAAGCGGGTCGCACTTTCAAAATGAATAAAATGACAGCCAACTATCATATTTCTTACTTCACAGCAGTGCATATCATACCAGTTTAGTGTCATTTGCTATTTTTACCTTATCCTTTTTTCCAGTTCTGTTCCTTTATGAGTCTGATTCATAGAACCCTCCTTCTGTTTAAGTTTCTTATATTTTGGCTTAATAAGAATATCATTGAGACTCTGTTAGAGAGTATCTTGTTTCTCAGTAGATACACTCTTTTCCTTTCTTTCTTTAAGTTGCTCTGTCTCTCTGTCAGTCTCGGTGTAAGTGAACATCCCCACACGTTCTTTTTCTTCTTTGCATTGTTCTCCCCCTCTTTTATTGTGAGTGAATACCAGCCCTTAATTTCTTTTTCTTGTCTATGTTGCTCTCCCTTTACAAAGAATTTATCATCACTTTTACCTTTTCCTTTACAGGTACCTATTTTCTACTGCATTATCTTATTTGAGGTGTCTGTCTTATACTGACAGACACTGATTTAAAAGTGTGAGCAGCAACTGTTTTCTCTTGTTTTACTCCTTACAGCAAGAGGCTTTCAGGTTCATTTCTCAGCTGGAGCGCCTTTTGTGTGGAGTCTGCATGTCCTCCCCGTGTGCGGCAGAATGTTAAAAGACATGCAGTTAGGTGCGTGAATGCATGTGTACCTTCTCTGAAGGTTCGGCACCGAACTGGCAACTTGACATCATAAAAAATCCACTGCCAATCATAAGCGGACTTGAGATCCGCTGTGGCAACCCCTAACTGGGAAAATCCAAAAGACTGAAGTCTTTCTTATTGACAATTTTCTCTTCCTCATCACTTATCTGTTGCCTAGAATTTTTGGTTTTGTAGGTTTTCTGTTTTTACCTGACAGGAAACTTTAGAATTCTGCTCACTTTGTACCATTGCTAACTTCACTCCCAGACACATCTACTCCCTGTTGTATAAAACATTTAGCCTGCAATACGACTTCTACATCTTGCTTTGCAACAGTTTCAAGCTGCAGTATTTTACGATATTACTTATTTTTTTCACTAGATCTTTTGTGCAAGCTGCTCTTCCATATGTATATGCTGACATGTCTCTTTAAATAGTGCCATTTCTTATCTCCGTAACCTTAGCCAAACATTTGTACTTTTAGAGCTTTTTAACACTATTCCTCAGATATTGCTGGAGTCATAAATACTTATGATTGTGTTTGGTGGTTGCTCCAGCCCCTTTTCTACGTTAGGTACAGCTGTATCTGTAGGCTTACTCACTTACTGGATCCCATCGCCATACTGATAAGCTGGGCTACTACAAGAAATTCTTTCTTCCCACTCTGCATAAATCCATAAAGTGGGGAAAGTCTTTCCATATTATCATATCATGTCATGTATTCAGTCTGCACCTTTCCAAACACAATCTAAATATATTCACATTAAGAGATCTTAGAGATTCCTAATAAAAAACAGCAATGGCATCAAGACACTCATTATCCAGAAGGACAGACGGACAGACATACTAGCAGCCATCTCTGTACTCTGTCTCATAGACTCCATCGTGGTGATCTGTATATTGCCTTTTCAGCCACAAAAGTTCCAGCCTTCCCTGACCTCCTATTATTTCACAAAATAAATGGAACTTAATAGATGATTAAAAGAACTAAACAGTCATCAACAGACAAATAACTAATGTTGGTACTAAGAATTCACATCCTCACCTTTGAAACAAACCTCCTCAACATATCAGGCATGATAAACCTAGATAATTAGATGGGCACCCTAAGACTGTCCCTTGAGGTTATCATGTGTTACCATCTTTGAGGCTGGGGGGGACTTTTAAAAATGGTTTATTGGCTAGGCTTCTAATGATCTGCAGACTGGTTGCCAAGTACTTATCCATGAATGTATGTATTTCCGGTTGAGTCATGGGATACTGTTTCCTATCTCCATGAATGCAGACATCTTCAACTGCCTTATTTTTAGTAAGGGTCTTCTTTTTACTCATAAAAATGCACCTTTATAAGCATGACCATACTACCTATATTTAGCAGTCCTTGCACAGCACTGCCATCAGTTAAGACATTGCACCAATTAATTTTGCAATAGTACAAAAGGAGAAGACTGACTTGACTATCACAGCAGCCAATTCATTGCATTCCATAGCTGTAACATCCTTAATAGCATGCTTTTCAGATGTTACAGTTTTCACAGGTATAACATTACTATTATTACTAGTACACTATCTAGCTGTGTGATATAGTTTCCTGCATTTAAAACAGAGCGTGTCTACCACTGATATTTGTTACCAGAATTTAACACATGCTTTGTCACAGGTCTACATTAATTAATTTTGAACATAGTTTCATTAAATAAGTAAACAGGCTACCTGTACAACAAAATTTTCAGCATTCTTAGAAGAGCCAGTTTGAAATATCCACTTTTGTATGAAAAAGAAGGCAAAGCTTTGCTTTCGCTTACTATACAAACAGTAGCACAATCCTTCGAATGTTATAATTCACTATCTAAATCAACCAGTAACTACAGACCCATTGTAAAAAAAATGACACTTTGCAAAATTATTTGAAAAAAATGGTCAATGAGCAAATCTTAGTCTACATATAAAAATACAACCTACTCATAGACTAGCAATTTGGTGTTAGACCTATGAAAAACAGTTTAGCAGCCTTACTACCTAGTTAACAACATTTATAGTAAGTAAATAGACCACCTTACCAGGACCATTTTGTAGACCTCAATCAAGCATTTGAAGCTGTAGGTCTTAAGACACATCTTCAAAAATTATAGCTATGTGGCTTTTCCATTGAAGTTTGTAACTGGATTGCTGAATATCTTTCAAATGGAGCCAGTGCAGAAGCATCAGAAAATCTACATACAAATACTACCACCATCAACAGAGGTGTTCCCAAGGAACAGTACGTTTCTAGGACCATTATGTTTGTCATTATTTTTTAATGATCTACCATGGGAATTACAAAACTGTTTTTTTGTTGAGATGACATACTCATAACTCCAAAAACACCACTTCATGAACCAACTCACCAAAGAAAGAAAGAAAAAAAAAAAGAAAGAAAACACACTGAACAACTGGAGAAATGGTCACCATCCACTTTTACTATGTTCCTAGTACTTCGGCGTCAAGCCTTCCAGGGAAGGCTTGATGCCGAAGTACTAGGAACATAGTAAAAGTGGATGGTGACCGTTTCTCCAGTTTTTCAGTATGACATACTCATAACCATAACTAGCAAATCTGTCAGTAAAATCAGCTGCTCTCTTCAATATGATCTAGCATTGCGATTTAATTAGCTACACAGGAATAGCCTTTCTTAAATGCCCCAGAAATTCACTGTCATGCACTTTGGTACCCATATTAAACTCATTAAATTTCAACCTATTTCACCACTAAACATGAATGGACAAAAATGACCAGTGGTGTCACAACAAGAATATCTAGAGATGACATTAGATTAGACTTGGACCTTTATCTGTGAATAATCTCAAACACAAAAGGTAATCAGACAGTTACAGTTTCATAGATACTTGCTAGGCTACTGATCTGTGAAGATGGTAGTGTTTTTCTGCCCTTATATTTTGTGTATGAATAACCCAGAAGTGGACAGAACAAGGATATTTTGGGACATTTACTTGTTACCCCCTTCAATGAGGACATGGGTGCTACACTTGGGGTAAACTTATGGTTTCCTATAAAGTCATCCAAATTACATTTTCATAGAGCGAGAGAAGTACTTTGCATTGTATAAAGTGAAAGATGGTCCCACAGTAGTAGTATTCTCTGTCATGTATACCTATCCCTCCAACATGTCCCATTTATGTTTCAATACAGATTGAGATCCCTTATTAGGTGTTCTCATTGGACTTGCAAATGTGTAATAAGTCTGACAGGATATGGTCTGTTGAGGCTCTATACATGAGGCAGAGATAGCCTCTTAGATGCCTGTATGATACTGAGAAGAGGGCAAAGCCTTGAGATGGTCTGCATAGTTTTTATGATTTAGGCCCTTGATTTTCTTTTAATGAGAAGGCATTGTAGTAATTCTACTTGTAACAAGTATTTAGACTGGTATATACCTAAAGGGACATTATATTAAATTATCACCCTAGTGAAAGTTGACTTCAGTAGAATGATTACATCCCTGCACCTGGATATCATAACTTTAGATATAAGCTATGCTATGAAAATGTCTTCCTTACAATGATGGATATGTATGTGGTAGTCAAAAGGCAGTCTGTTGTCAACACAGGTTCCCAGATTCCTGACTACAAGATCGATTTTCAAGGGTGTGCTGTCAATGTGGTCGTTATAAGGGAGGTCATGCATGCCAAAGGATACTATTATGCATTTCCTGGCATTTAGTTTTAGAACATGGTTTTGATGCCAGTTAAATGTTTGAGTTGAGGAAAGGCCATCTTGGGGGATCTTGGCAACTACTGGGGAGTTTATGACAGCACCAAGTTGACAATAATCTGCAAATTAGGTCAACCATAAACCTATAACATTTGCTTTGATCTCATATTTCAAAGATGAGTGGCTGAAGGAATGAACCTTGGGGTATCCCATAAGAGAAAGATATTTTTCATGAGGCAGTGCCACCAACTCTAATCTCCTGGATTCTATGTGTGAGCCAGTTTGCTGTCAAATGACTTAAATAAGGATTTACATTTAACTTGGAGAGTTTGTGATGCCTGATTGTGGTATGTTGTTGAACAACTTTGCAATGTACTAGATATGTGGTGCGTACTGATTTGCCTCCATCCATTGCACTTTCTTGAAGATGTTGACCTGATTAAGTAGGCAGGATATGCCTTTAATTAATCTGAACTGGCTTGGATCAAGAGTTTATTGGTTGCCTGTGTCCTTATTTATTAATTCCATTATGATCCATTCCATAGACTTACAGAGAAGGATAGTCAGGCTTATAGTTCTATAATTACCTGGGACCATTGTCGCTCCACCTTTGTGCTAGGGGATGAATATTCATCTGGAATAAAGCCTGTTTGGAATCTGATACTGAATAGCCTTTGTAGGGGGTCTATCTAGTCCTGTTCCAGGCTGCCCATTAGGTTATCCAACTGCAAGGAAGTAGTGTTCTTGGCCTTGGATAGTGCCTTGAGGACTTATTCTTGGGAGATTTGAGGGGGAGATATAGCTGTGGGTATGTGATCTGGGAATATAGGACGGGAGGGGAGTGAAGTTAGAGATAAATTTATCTGCTAGTAGATTTGCAATGCCCACTTGGTCTGAGTATGTGTTACATTTACTCTTAACTCTTTGCTGTGTTGTGCATTGTCTCTGATGTTTCTAACTTAGCTAAAGAAGGCTCTGTAGCTATCCTGCTATGTGGTAACAGTTTTTACCTAATATCTGATTAGTTGATTTTATTTGGGGCTAGAGTTCCCTGTTAAGATTAGCGGGATTGTGTTTAGCATCTTGAAAGCTAAATTCATTTTTGAATACAATGAGTTTTTTCTTTCATTATAGTCAGTTTATATTTGGGTTCATCATAGGGGATTTCCTCTTAAATTTGGCATTGTATTTTCTTCATAGAAGAAGAGCTGCATCAATGCATATAATTTGTCAGTAAAGGATGCCACATAAGCAGTGGGGTCTTCATGTTGGACGAGGATTTTGAGCTTAGGTCATCACCTAATTTTAGTAGATCTGCCTTGGCATAATCTCTGAAAAAAGAGATATTGGAATATATTTCTAGCTTCAGTCTTATGGTTAATGTGACTGATTTGTAGTGTAGTTTGGCCAGGGAGGAAGTGATAACTGGTGGTTGCAAAGCTGTTCCATATTGGTAAGGACCAAGTACATGATTTTATCACCTCTGTTTGGGCTGCAGACTAACAGATCCAAAGCATTTCTATTGATGAATTCCAGAAATTTCAGGACATATTTATTTGAGGATGTATAAGTCTTCTAGGAGAATAGTGTTTGGCTTAATGCATAGGGACTCCATACTAATTAGGTCAGAGATATGAGCTGAAAGAAACATAGAAGAAGTCATACTTAGCTATGATATGAAAAAGGGTTTAATAACAGTAAGCTTACGTGGAAGAGTTCCTGGTCATTATTTTGTCTAATGACTCTGGAGGTGATTTTTTTTTTTTAATAATGGAGAGACACCAGCTCCTTTAGTGCCTTCATCTAATGCGCTGGGCCTAAATGTATGGTAAGGATTAAAACCCAGCACTGATGGAGTGTTCTCACTGGTTTTCAACCAGGTTTCCATGACAATGCATAAATAAGTGTGTTCAAGTGTGAGGAGAACTTTTAGAAAGTGGAGTTTCTTACTTTAGGCTCCTGGCATTGAGCAGTAATACTATTATATTATCTGAATTCTGTTTTGTTATGTTGGAAGCTTTACAAGACTGATGTTGTCTAAAAAAAGGCACTATGGGTGTGGAACAGGATTATGCCAATATACAAAAGCCTTGCGGGGATAAATGACTATTCCTGGCAAAGTAGTTAGGTCTGTCTACCATCTCCTCCAAGACAGACACATACGGTACCCTCTTGGAATGAAACTAGAACCAAAGCCAATTGCTGAAGTCAATAATCTTTTGGTGGCACTGCGACATTTCACATTCCAAAGTCCCTTCCAAACAATATCTTCATTCTACCAATACATAAAGGAGGTAACTCCTCAGACATCACTAGTTTTAGATCAATTGCCATCCTCTCTCCTCTCGCTAAAATTCTAGAAAAATGCAAACATAAACAAGTTATGCACTACCTACTCTGAAAATCTGCTCACACCAACTCAACATGGCTTTAGACCAAAGCATAGTACTACTACTGCCCTACTATCATTCCTTAATACTATATTCCTTACCAGAGATAACAACAAACTTGTCTCCTGCCTATTCTTAGATCTCTCTAAAGCTTTCAACACTGTCTCTCATCTTCTCCTTCTGCACAAACTAACTGACCTTAACTTCTCCCCTACTACTGTTGCATAGTTTTCCAGCTACCTCACTGACAGATTTCAAGCAGTGAAGTGGCAATCTGCACTTTCCCCTCCTCTCCCAGTTAAAATGGGTGTTCCTCAGGGTTCCATCCTTGGTCCACTACTTTTCAACATCTTCACTAATCTTTATTCTTTCTGTCCTCAGTCATCACAAGTCCAATATGCTGATGACTCTACTGTCATCACTATTGCTGACTCTCCCTCCGAACTCTTCTCTACAACACAGACTTCCTTTAACTCAGTAGAAAACTGGCTCTCTGATAACCAGCTTATCCTTAACCCCCAAAAAACTAAGCTACTGATTTTTCTTCCTAAAAACTACAACCACATTAAATCCACTTTCACGATCCTGTGCCTCAGTAACACATGCATCGAGGTGGAAACTAGCACTAAATTCCTTGGTGTCATCATTGACGACCAACTTAAATTCGATCTGCACATTAACAATTGTATCAAGAAAATTCATCAGAAACTAGGGCTCTGCTACCACAATAAATGCTTTCTCACCAGTGAAGCTAAAGTAGCTCTCTTGTATGCCTACCTCCTACCCAGTCTATTATATGGTCCTCAAATTCTTACTTGCCTGAACTCCACACTCATTGCCAAACTTGAATCTACCTACAACAAGATAACCAAATTTGCAGCCCATCAAACTTACAAGTCACATCACTCTCTCTCACTCAAACACCTTAACTGGCTTGAACTACCTCATGAGCTTCTCCTTCCTCAACTCCAGATCATGCACTCTATTCTTTATCAACCTTCTTACTGTCCTACCCTATCATTTGTCATCTCCCACTATTCACCTGCTAGATCCCTCCGGAGCTCTAACTTAGAGCTGCTACAAATCCACAAACATAAAACTAAGAAATAATGTATTATGTATAGCTATAATCCTTCCAAGGCCTGGAAAAAACTCCCACTAGAGAACAGGTCACTCAAGCAACTTAGTCAATTCAAGCTAGCCACTAAAGAATACCTGTTAAGCCAATGAACCTGCCTCTGTACCCACCCCCTTAAACAGCTTATCAACCCTAACTGCACACCTCTATCTGCTCCCAACCTTTGTAACTTTCTCTAACTCTCTAGACCTTGTCTCACATTAACTTCTCTAGCCTAAGCATATTACATAATTCTTATCTGCATAATGTAAGATTTCACATCTGGTGACAAAACTATTGTTAGTCCTTTTGAATGATGTAGGATTCTAAATCTGACACACATAATGATTAATTTACTGTAGTAAATCCTTATTTTTCATGTATATGTTGCTATGAATATTTTATGTAAACCAGTTGTTGATTGTTTACTTATTTTTGCAAATGGTAAACTGTAGAACATGTGGAGCTTTTCTCCTCTGGCCTCCGCTGAAAAAGGGCTACTTAGTTCAGTCAGACAAACCCAGTCAATAAATAAATAAATAAAATAAACATTGTTTTTTTATTTTTTGTTAAACATTCCATGGGAGTTAATACAACCCACACGCATAGTGCACATTTATCTGTCCCTTGATGGTTGGCCTACAACAGTTATTAAAGAAGTATACATTAATACCTTCCTTTTCCTTTAATTGTACTTGCCTGAAACATCAGGCTCACTGTAGTATTAAGAGCCACAAAGTCAATATTTCCCTAATATAATTAATTACATTTCTTGCATATTATTCAACACAGTTCATTACTTCCTCATCTTCTGTCTCCTATCGTCTACTGTCTTCATTTACTCCTTCTTCTCCCTACTTTGTTCTCCTTTTTGGAATTGTCCCAATATGACTGCTTTATCTTATGTAACTTACTAATCCTTCCCTCTTTGGGGTTCATTTCCAGTTCCTTATTCCGATCATTAAATGTATTGCTTCCTCTATTTTTGTTTCTTGGGGTGTCTTCCATTTCTTTCATATAGCTTTTTTTTTTTTTGCTGCTATCATCGATAGTGTTTTCCATACCTTAATGTACAAATTGTTCTGTAACTGGCTAGGCCAGTTTCAGTAAAACTCTATTCCCTGTAATCACTTCTCATCATACACACAGCCTCTTAGAGACAGAAATCTGTGCAAAGCCTAAAATAAGAGGGGGGACAAAGTCTCAAAAAACAGGACAGATGTTAAATATTGCTCATAAACTTAGAAAGTTGGTAGAATAACAGGATTTGTGTTCATGTTCATTTTCTGAAGGGTATGAAGTCTAAAACCAAATGTATGTCATTATTTAGTGAATTCAATCCTCAGTGATTTTCCAGAAAAACACAAATTTTAAAAGGAACAGACCAAGAAAATGGGGCAAAAATCAAAACATTCTGCAAAAATCTGGGCAGTTGAGAGGTATGCCACTCGGATCTTACTGTCCCCTGTATTAAGCATTGTAGATCTCTTTGGAATGTTCTAAGTGTCATACATTCCCAAAATGTAAGTTGCTGGTTACCTCTTTTTCCCACTCCTCACCTGTTACACATTGGGCTTACTATTTTATGGAGTCTCTAGATGTACAAATATTTCTGTAAACATTTCTTCTCAAAGATTCTTGAGATTCTCCAATGTCTTTCTATATTACCCCTCTGCAGTGTTCTTATCTTAGAACCAATAGGAAAGTGATCTGGTAATGTTCAAGGATGAGATACAAAATCCTGTTCCTTCATCTCACTTTTCTCCCACATCCTGTACATTCTAAGGTAACTAGCTAGTACTCTTCTCTCTGGCTACATTCTAAGATAACTAGCTAGTACTCTTCTCTCTGGTTCCATTTTAAGGTAACTAGCTAGTACTCTTCTCTCTGGTTACATTCTAAGATAACTAGCTAGTACTCTTCTCTCTGGCTACATTCTAAGATAACTAGCTAGTACTCTTCTCTCTGGTTCCATTTTAAGGTAACTAGCTAGTACTCTTCTCTCTGGTTACATTCTAAGATAACTAGGTAGTACTCTTCCCTCTGGTTACATTCTAAGGTAACTAGTTAGTACTCCTCTCTGGTTACATTCTAAGGTAAATAGCTGGTACTCTTCTCTCTGGTTACATTCTAAGATAACTAGGTAGTACTCTTCCCTCTGGTTACATTCTAAGGTGACTAGCTAGTACTCTTCTCTCTGGCTACATTCTAAGATAACTAGCTAGTACTCTTCTCTCTGGTTCCATTTTAAGGTAACTAGCTAGTACTCTTCTCTCTGGTTACATTCTAAGATAACTAGGTAGTACTCTTCCCTCTGGTTACATTCTAAGGTAACTAGTTAGTACTCCTCTCTGGTTACATTCTAAGGTAAATAGCTGGTACTCTTCTCTCTGGTTACATTCTAAGGTAACTAGCTAGTACTCTTCTCTCTGGTTACATTCTAAGGTAACTAGCTAGTACTCTTCTCTCTGGTTACATTCTAAGGTAACTAGCTAGTACTCTTCTCTCTGGTTACATTCTAAGGTAACTAGCTCGTACTTGTCTCTCTGGTTACATTCTAAGGTAACTAGGTAGTACTCTTCCCTCTGGTTACATTCTAAGGTAACTAGCTAGTACTCTCCTCTCTGGCTGCATTCTAAGGTAACTAGCTAGCACTCTTCTCTGTGGTTACATAATAAGGTAACTATCTTGTACTCGTCTCTCTGGTTACATTCTAAGGTAATCAGCTAGTACCCTGCTCTCTGGTTACATAATAAGGTAACTAGCTTGTACTCTTTTCTCTTGTTACATTCTAAGGTAATTAGCTAGTACGCTGCTCTCTGGTTACATAATAAGGTAACCAGCTTGTACTCTTTTCTCTTGCTACATTCTAAGGTAATTAGCTAGTACCCTGCTCTCTGGTTACATAATAAGGTAGCCAGCTTGTACTCTTTTCTCTTGTTACATTCTAAGGTAACTAGCTAGTACTTTTCCCTCTGGCTGCATTCTAAGGTAACTAGCTAGCACTCTTCTCTCTGGTTACATAATAAGGTAACTATCTTGTACTCTTCTCTCTGGTTACATTCTAAGGTAATCAGCTAGTACCCTGCTCTCTGGTTACATAATAAGGTAACTAGCTTGTACTCTTCTCTCTTGTTACATTCTAAGGTAATTAGCTAGTACGCTGCTTTCTGGTGGAATCCTTCTAGCACCTTGCTCTCCTTCCTTATCTTTCACTGTCTCCCTGTTTATTCCTTTAACTCCTACACTGGCTGTACTCATGCTGCCATGAGGAGGTTTAACAACCTTACATGCACGATAAGAATTCCGTAAAGTGGCAAAAAACTTTAAATAAAAAAGGATGAAGGATTAGAAGTAAAGAAAGCAGACACAATCAAAAAACAGGTTAGCATATACTTACAAATTTATTGCATGTTTTGTTCTGATATGAGTAAGTCATGTCTTAGCTTTTGCTTTTTCTCTTTTATGCTTTAGAAAGAGAAAAGAGAACTGCAATCTTTCTAAATATATCTTGCATTTTGGCAGAGACAAAGAATAAAATATGAATCAACCTTAATATTGAAAACCTTTGTTTATTTAGTACCTTAAACTGTCTTTTCTGCTCGACGACCTTAGCAATTCCAATTCATTTCTGGTGTGGATCCTCTGCAGGCCCTACATTGTAATCGCCACTCTCTTGTATATGTTCTTGGCTGATGTTGCCAGTCTCTCTTGCCTTCTGACTATTTAGTAGAGAATCTGTTATCGTTTTTGTTTGTCTCTGCATGTCCCTCTGATTCTCTGTCTTCTTCCTTCTGAATACTGGAAATGGTTTTACTGGCCATCCTTCTCACAATCTACACTCCCTTTGCTGCTTTCCCATTACAGTCTGTATTCTACTGGCCGAAGTCTCTCTTTCTTGTTGTACCTGCTCATACCTCTGTGATTCAGACATTGCTGCCTCTGGATCTAAGAAAGTCTTTGTGTCTGTCAGCAGGAATATTTTAAATATTGCTGGATACAACAATTTGAATCTTAAGTTCATTTTCCTACACTTTCTGAAATGTGCAATGTATTAGTTCCTCTTCTGCCATGTTCCTAAGTAGTTATGGTCAACATATACTGTCCTATCGCTCATGTTTTTCTTCTGAGTACCTACATACTGAGAACATTTTCCACCTCTTCCAGTCTTTTATTACTTTTCATGTATTCTGTCAATGTTCCATTAATTTTCACAACCTCTGCATAGACTTTGTTAAATGTTTTCCCTCAACTCTGCTGTTCCCACTTCTTGAGTTTCTCATTCATCTTTCTCTGCACTTCTGTGCTTGCAGTCCAGGTCAGTGTTTCAGAGTCCACACTTTCTTTTTCTTGGTGTATTGTACTTCTGCTTAATTTATTCCCTGTTTTGTAGTCATATAGGTGAATTATTCACTTTCTGCTTGTCCCTAAGTTCTTTTCTTCTTCTTAAGTCATTGTTTTCCCATTTCTGAATAGTTTTGAAGAGGAAACGTATGATTGCTGTTGCTCTCAGCTCTGCACCATTACAGAACATCATTCTTAGTGATGGTAGAATGCTACTCAAGGCTAGGTTGATACCTGCCTCAGATACATATTCCCAAAGCTCCATCATGCGTCTGTCTCTTCATATGGTACAGGGAGGTACATCTCAGGTAATTTACACCTATGTGCAGTATGACTTTGTTATGTATGTACTTGCGGTGCAGGGACTTGAGTGCACATTTGATGTGGCTAATGACACTTTCCTTGCACAGTTTAGTGAGTGGTGCATCAGTGTGCTTCACTATGGAGTCACCTATGATAAGGATATTGGACTGTGTGGAGATTTGTCTAATGGGCTTTTGAACTGAATCAATGTGATTCTGAAATGCATGTTTCATGGTGGGTGTTGCCTGTGTTGCGTGTTTTTGAGGTTGCTGAGGGTACTTTTTTCTTAGATTACATTTAGGTGGCCTTTGTAGTTTAGGTCGGCTACTATTAAGAGCCTCTGCATATGTAGTTCTATGTGATTGTTCTGTGCTGTATGTGCTTGGTTTAGTGTGATATAGTGTGGTACTGACAACCTGCTTGTTAAAAAATGGCATTGTATGAGAGCTTTGCCTGCAATATCATTATATAACTACATCTGCCATGCTCTATGTCAGTTTGTTTCAGTAGCAGGTGGTTGTCAGTATGCATGAGACAAATGCTACATTGTCTCAGGATGCTCATTTCAACCAAGATGGCTAAAGAGACAGCTCTAGATTCTTATTAACATGGGTTAAAGGGGGAAATAGCACCTACAAGGTTTGGAGTTGGTTTACTGGAGTGCTGTCTGTCTAAAAGAACAATCAAAGTCAACATGTAAAAAGCAGTGCACCTTATTCCAAACCAGAGCCTATTTGTAGAACTACGCTGGTATGTTAGTAAGTATGAATAGAGAAAATATGGTTTGAGCACCAACACCTAGTATGTAGTAAATATTTTGTCAAGACTGGTTATGAGATCAGCTTTAGATAGTCAGTGATGTACCACTGCTTAATGCTGTGGTTTATATAGGTAAAATTAGGACTGGAATTTAAGGTTCCTAAGAGAACATTTGAAAATGAAAGTGCCTGCATCTGTGCTGAGTACAATGCTGCCAAAAGTGAAAGTACCAATAAGAAAGTAGTTAGGACTCCGGTCAGTAATGTCTACCATTTGGAAACTGTAGCAAATTACTCCCTGCCACTGAATAACCACTACCGATCTCAGCAAGTTTATACCCAGACTAGAATACTGACCAAACCATAGTTCAAAGTCAGTTGTAAATTTAGGAAAATAGTGGAAAAATCACAGGGAAAATAATGTTACTAGCTAGATAGAGATATTATCTAATGAATTAACATAGGTGAACACTCAGTGTAACAAAATGGAGGATCTATTAGCTGCACAAATAACCAGGAGACTAAGAAATGCACAATGTCAGCTATTTTAAATGAGATCCACTTTAATGTGGTAAAAACATTTAGATTAACTAGAAGGGGTACAATCTCATACTTAAACAGCCAGGTGACTCTTCAAGATACAAAGTCAACAGGTTTAAAGAAACAAACTGTAAAAAAAGTTATAATATTCAGTTAAATAAACAAAACAAAGTCTCTAAACTGAAGACCACATATAGAATCTCTCACCTATTCTCCAAAGAATCTAGACAATCCATAGTAATTCATATTTTACGACCATGATGGGAGTATGCTCTACTAGTCATTACTCTATTCTCTGCTTAAAATACTACCACTATGCAAACAGCTGAAAATAACATAGTTCAATTCATATATTTAAGTCCTTTGATGGAATACCAATCCTTAACTATTGCCAAGTTCAAATGGTTATCTTTATACCCAGAGCAACTTTTCTGCTAAATATTCTTTAAAACGTATTCATTAAAGTTATTGCCCCTATTGAAAAACATTGCAATTAAAATCAATTACATGCTAACTGAAAAGTCCTAATAATAGCATTAAACTTTACAGACCCAATTTCTCTAAATGAGAAATCATTTTCTAAAACAGTCTCTGCAAAATGGAACAACCTCTCCGATAATATCAGACAAAGAATCACCCTAAATAATTTCTTGCATAATCAAGGCTATTTGTTAAGGTCTACATTTTCTTCTCAAATAAACTTTGCCCACTCCACTTTCAGTATGTATATGACAGCTAATATATTCCATTACTATGTTGTACGTTTCTTCAGTTGCTCACAATGTCTTACAGCGCTGCTGACTGCCTACCTTTTTATTTTTTGATGTAATTTCTAAAAATTATGTTGCTGTTAAATAGGTATCAGTTGATGCTGTACACCCAATGTAAGTGCATATTGATGTAAGTATTTATTTACCACAAGTAAGTGATTATTGATGCCATATGGCCTGAATCATTCCTGAAAAGGGTCTACAGATCAGCATATTTACTTATTTACCAAAAGTGTCTATATTCAATTTATCCTGCCCTTGTAGTGGCCTGGATAATGACTTTAAAGAGACTGAGGTGGAACAGTCATTTAACCAATTAACAAATTAATATATTAAAATAAAAAGATATAAAATATAGTCTATAGTCATATGTCCATGTGTATTAAAGCATAACAATTAGTTGTCATATTTCTGGTATTTGTAGGCATGCATTTGGAAATAGATTGGGTTGGATCTGCAGAGCTGTATTCTTAAGTTTCTATGGCTCTATATGTCACTCCTTTTAAACTCTCTTATATACTATTGTTTGTAAAAAGGTCCATAAATATATTTAATATGAAAAAAATAATTCAGTTAAATGAAAAAAAAATCTTTACTTGTACATACATTTCACTTGCAAAATGTCCTGTAAATAAAATAATTACTGAGCTGATTAACAGCTCTGCTGATGTAGTCACTAAGGCATGAGAGTATACAGATGACAGACTGAAATCTTCTTAGCATTGGTTATATGTCCATTGGGTAGATTTTTATCAGTGTCACCATTTATTGGCAAACTTTCACATTCACAGTGGTGTTACATATATTATCTTTATCAACTTCTAGAGATGAAGACTATAAAAACACCCAGCCTCTTAGTAGGACCTGTAATGCATGTTAAGTAATATGGCCTAGGGTTGTAGAGAATACATACATATATACATGCATACATTCACATACATATATACATGCATACATATACATAAATATTTCAGTTATGGCCATTAATGCCCTTCGAGCCTACCTATATACCAAAAAAAGAAGTTATGTCTTACCATAATGTTCCATCTGTGTTGTTCATCTTCTTTCATTCATCACTGATGGGTTCAGTTCTGAGCCTTCGGAACTGAGTCGGCCTTTTTACCAAGCTCGCACCAGCCAAAAAAACTCTTGAGCTAAGTCTCTATCCAGAATGCCTTTCTCCCTGTTACCTCAGATTGAGTTTGCTAGAGAAAAGGAAGTAAAGCCGAGGTCACTTCTGTGCAGCTACTCTAAGGCACCACTTAGACCCAAAGCATCCCTCAGGAGCCTTTGGAGGGGGAAGAAGGATGGGAAGTGATGAATGAAAGAAGATGAACAACACAGATGCATCATTATGGTAAGACATAACTTCTTTATCTGATGCTGTTAATCTTTTTTCCATTTATCAATGATGGGACAGAATCCCAAGCTACCTTGAGGTCCATTATGGAATAACATTCCTGAGTACCATTGACCCAAAGGCAGCTCTCCCTCTCGCAGCCAGATCCAATTTGTAATGATTGATAAACGTTTGAGGCTTAGCCCAAGTAGCTGCTGCACAGATGTCATCCATGGAAGCCCTAGAATGGAAAGCTACAGATGTTGCCATATATCTAGTGGAGTGAGCTTTAACTTTTGGCATAGGTTCATTACTGAGGGAATAGATGAAACATATGCAATCCCTTAGCCATTTTGATAAAGTAAACTTGGAAACAGCCTCTCCCATTCTGGGCGCAGAAGAGGAGATGAAAAGCTGTTCAGATTTATGGATAGGTTTGTTCCTGTCTAGATAAAATCTCAATTGTCTATGTATATCTAAAGAGTGAAGGCAGTACTCTCCTCTACTGGCAAAATTTGGAAAGAACACTGGTAGGTCAATAGTCTGGTTTATGGAGAATTCAGAAAAAAACTTTGGGGAGAAAGGATGTATTTGTCCAAAGTGATACTCTATCTTTATGAAAGACCAGATAGGGCCTCTTGATACACAATGCCTGCAACTCCGAGACTCTTCTGGCAGACGTGATGGCTACCAAGAACAAGGATTTCCAAGACAAAAACTTTAGGTCACATTTTGCTGCAGGTTCAAAAGGTTTCTGAGTCAAAGTCTGAAGGACTAGAGTGAGGTTCCACGGTTCCACGGACTGTCTGACAGGAGGCCTGATATGAGAAGTCCCCTTGAGGAAAGCCTTGCAAATGCATAGAGAGATAAGAGGGGTGCCATCTATACCATTGTGGAAATTGCCGCTAGATATACTCATACGGTAGAGGCAGAGGCTCCATTATCAAAAAACTTAACCATGTATTGAAGCACCGCAGTAACTGGTGCCGAATACAGGTCTAGCATGTTATCCTTGGACCAGATGGAGAATCTTTTCCATTTATCCTGATATAGTCTTCTGGTGGATGGTTTATGTGAGGCCAGAATGATGTCAAGAACAGGCGAGGAGAGATTAGCTTGCCTGGCTACTAGTGGAAGTAGAGAAACCAAGCTGTCAGCTTGAGACTGGACAGATTTGGATGACTTAACCCTTGTGGGCGAGTAATCAGATCTGGTAGAGGGTCCAGAAGGAACCAAACTTGTTGAGGCCAGAATGGGGCTATGAGGATCACCTTACATCTCAACCAAAGAGCTTTCTTTAGAAATTGTGGGATCAGAGGGATGGGAGGATTAGCGTAAAGAAGTCCTGTAGGCCAGTCATGGATCAGCGCATCCCTCAGTGACTCCCATTCCAGGGGAAGTAGGGCAAAATAGCTGCTGCACTTGGTGTTTGATGGGGAGGTGAAAATATTGCAGCAGGACTGGCCCCAGTGGCTGAAGATTGCTGATGCCACCTCGGGGTTGAGGGACCACTTGTGAGGCATGAGGATGCATCTGCTCAGCTTGTCCGCAATCACGTTGGAGCTCCCCAGGATATGCATTGCTATTAGAAAGCAGTTGGAAACTATCGCCCACTGCCAAATTCTCATGGCTTCTTGACATACGGGATAGGACTTGGTTCCTACTTGCTTGTTGATATACCAGACCACTGACATATTGTCTGATTGAATTGCAATTGTCCCAGAAGGGAGAGCTGAATGGAAGGCCTGCAACACTAACAGCACAGCTCTCAGTTACAGAACATTGATATGCAGGTGGGCCTCTGAGGTGGACTATGTGCCTTGGACAGTCTTTCCCTGAAAATGCCCCCCCCCCCCCACCCAATCAGGGAAGCATCCATGGTCACAATGGCTGTGGGCTGAGGAGACTGAAATGGATGACTCCAAAGTTCTACATATAGCCTCATCCACCAAAGCAGGTCCTGTTTGCAGGAGTTGGTTATTCGAATCTGGTAACTGAGGGGGTGATAGTTTGGGAACTATTGACACAGAAGGCACTATTGCAGAATCCACGTGCAGCTTTGCTAGAGGCACTATTGAGATTGATGCTGCCATAGAACCTAGGGCCTGAAGAACTTCCCTTGCAGAAACTGTTGTTTGTGAGAGTATCACCCAGAGTAGAAGCCTCAATCGATGTAGTCTGTGAATTGGGAGTGATACCAGATGGGACTGAGTATTGAACACTGCTCCAGTGAACTCTGTTTGCTGTGTAGGGGCAAGATTTGATTTCTCCCAATGTATCATTATTCCCAACAATTTTGCCAGAGAGAGAGTACAATGTAGTGCTGTTACCAGAAGATGCTCGGTGGGTCGATAAGGAGCCAGTCATCCAGATATGTAAACACCCAAAATCCTTTTAGTCTCAAGTGAACTGTTACCACTGCCATGCATTTTGTGAACACTCTGAGTGCTGTAGAGAGACCAAAAGGCAGGGCACGGAATTGATAATGACTAGCTGCTAGCCAGAAGTGAAGCAGACTCCTGGAGCATTTGTTCATCTTGATGTGGTAAACGCATCCTGGAGATCTATAGAGCACATCCAATCACCTTCTCTTAAAAAGGTGAGAATGGACTGAACCGTGACCATCCAGAATTTGGTTTGAGTGACAGACTTGTTTAAGCTGTTGAGATCCAAAATGGTTCTCCAGTCCACTGTCTTTTTTGGCACCAGAAAGAATCTAGCGTAAAATCCGGATCCACAGTGGCCAGGTGGGATTGGCTGGATGACTGTTTTTTGAGACAGCTTTATAATCTCTGAAGCTGCTTCTTCCCTTTGACTGGGTGGAACATTGGGAGTTTTTTTGGGGAAATTTAGCTGACAAGAAAGGGGAATGATGTAACCTCTGGTGATAATGCTCTGCACCCAAAGATCGGTGGTGATGGATTGCCAGGCAGCTTGGTGCAGAGGGAAATGGCCCCCAACTGCTTCCAGAGGTAAGCAATCGGGCTGCTCCTCAGGAGCACTGATAAGGATGTCCGGCGAAGGAATTCCTGGAGCCCTGATTACAAGGACCTCCTCTGCCTCTATAGGGGTGTCTTCCGGAATTGTTACCTCCTCTGTCTCTGGGAGTATCATCACCACATGCAGCACAGAAGGGACCCTGAGATTTCTTATGCCACATCTTTCCACTCCTCTGGTTCCTGGAGAAGGTATGTTGAGGGATGGAGAACCATAGGCCTATGGCAGATAGGGTCTTTCCATCTTGCTCACACCTGGCTAGTGTGTCCTTCACTTTGGAGTCAAAAAGGGATGAAGCTTCAATGGGAGCATTCAGAAAGGAAGCCTTGAAGGGGTCCGTGAGGTCACAAATGTGCATCCAGGCATGACGCCTCATAACAATGCCTGAACCCACTGCTTTAGCTGCCCCTTCGGTTGCATGTGACAGCAACCTCATGGATGAGTTGGATATTGATTCCAGGGTTGTGAGCTGTGAGGCCACTTTGTCCCTGACCTCATCAGACAACTGTGCTGCGAGCGTCCCAAAGAGTTTGGAGATCAAGTCCCTCTGGAGCCTTGTAAAATGTGCCAAATAATTCAGGGACCATATGCCTGTTCACCACCCAGGACTTCCTGTTGGATGGGTGGACAGTGGGACTTTCCTAAGCCAAGTCCTTTTTTGTGGCCATCACCATCACCATAGCATCAACTGGCAACCCTTTGAACCAATGCAGATTCTCCTCAGGAGGGGAAAGATTTTTGCCTGGTCTTCGAGGGACTGTCTCAGTGGAATCAGGGTTCTTCCAAGTCTGCTGCATGATGCACTGGATGAGCTCATCGGCAGGCAGGGTCACCCAAGAGGTAGAAGGCCGGGAGCAAAAAGCCTGCAGGAACACAGACTCCTCAGATGAAGGGTTGGAGGTCTTCCAATCACCTCTCTGCTTTAACATTTCCAGGATGTCTCTGAAGGAGACATCATCAGGAGGTGACCGTCGGGACCCTTCACCATCATCGTAATCCATGTCTTCCATTAAGGACTCCTAAGGTGTGTCCATGTGCTTCCTCTGCACATCTTATTTCGACGGGCCTCCTCAGTGGTGGTCTCAGAGGAGGACTCAGAAGAGCAGGTACCCTGAACATGGGTGTCCTGCAGCTTCTCTGTCTGGTGTCCTGGAGGGTGGTCTGTGACAGCTGTAGCTCAGGGGCTGAAAACTGGGGTTCCAACATTAAAGGAGTGCTGCCACAAGCAAGAGCCCTCTCCATCGCTTGGAAGGCATGTGAACCCGAAGAGGGATGGGAGCCTGGAACTGAGAAAGACAACCTTGGGACCAGGGTCACACCCCACTACGACAAACCCACCCCCATGGATGGAGCCTCAAGCAGGATCAGTGCAGACGTGGCTACTGGCACCAAGGAAGGAACTGAGGAGAGAGGTGGCTCCATACCCTGGGCCAGCGCGCCCATCCCCCATTCCCCAGATTGAGGAAGGACCAGTTCAGCAGGAACCGAAGACCAAAGGGAATCTGCACCGCTGACTAACCTGATTTATAAAAAGCCTATGGCAGCACAGGATTTGTTACAATGGACACCAAAAGCAGAATCTGCTTTCTGCAAACTGAAACAGTTAATAGCGTCCTCATTAGTTTTGGGATTACCAAACTATCATAAACGTTTTTTCCAAACTGTAGATTGTAAGCAAGGTTATATGACATCAGTGTTAACACAGCAGCATGGGGACAAGCAACGCCCTTTAGCTTACTATTCATCACAACTGGACCCAGTGGCACGGTCTTTACCTCACTGTGTACAAGCAGTAGTTGCAGCTGCAATGGCAGTATAGGCTTCGGCCTCAGTAGTGTTGTTCCACCCTCTCACATTGAGAGTGCCTCATGCAGTCGCGATTATTTTACTGCAAGAAAAGGTAGCATATCTTTCCCCTGCTAGGCATCTTTCCTGTATGACTATATTGTTGAGCCAACCTCATATGACAATTGAACGATATACGACTTTGAACCCTTCTACCTTGCTCCCAACCCCTGCAGATGGCACACCACACAGCTGCCTGCACGTGATTGAGCAAAAGACACTACCTAGAAAAGATCTTACGGATGTTCCCTTGGATGATGCCGAGGTGACATATTACATGGATGGCTCATGCAAAGGGGTCCTGCAGGACAGAACCTAGTGGGATATGCAGTAGTTTCTGACACAGACATTATAGAAGCGAAATCTTTACCACACAGTTTATCTGCACAAGCAGCAGAATTGATTGCCTTGATACGGGCATGTACCTTAGCAAAGGATAAATGTGTAAACATTTTTACTGACAGCCAGTATGCTTTTTCTACTGTACATGTTTTTGCGCAACAGTGGAAAAATCGAGGAATGATAACATCTACTGGCAAACCGATTAATCATGCACAGTTTATTTTAGATCTTTTAGAATCTATTCAGTTACCTCAGAAAGTAGCTATTTGTAAATGCACAGCTCATACCCAACAACAGGATAGAATTTCAAAAGGTAATGCGAGAGCTGATACAGCTGCAAAGCAGGCAGCTTCAGAAGTATTTCTTTTGAATGAGGAATTACAACCCTCTGAGATTTTAGACTTAGAAATGTTAAAAACAATGCAGACACTTACTATGAAAGTTGAAAAACAAAGATGGGTAAAACGAGGAGCAATTCTTGAAAATGGGCTGTACATCTCCAAAGAAAGGAAACCAATATTGCTATCTAATTTGTTTAGATATCCAGCTTTGTTGAGTCATGGGCAGTGCCATGTCTCAACAGGGGGGATGGTACAGCTGATGAACCGAGTGTTCATGACATATGGCTTCTCAAATTACTCTAAAATTTTTTGTTCGTTATGCCACATCTGTAATAAACATCATGCACAAGGGGCATTAAAGCCCAAGCAAGGGAGTTTCCCCACACCACCATATCCATTTCATACTATCTGTATGGATTTCATAGAGTTGAATAAATGAGAAAATAAGAAGTATTGTCTTGTCATTGTAGATATGTTTTCTAGATGGGTGGAAGCCTTTCCGACTAAAAATCCAGATGCTACGACTGTAGCCAAAGTTCTTGTTAAAGAAATCATCCCTAGATTTGGCATTCCGGAAAGGATCTACAGTGACAATGGCACACACTTCGTGAATCAGACCATAAACATTTTTGCATTTCTTTAAAGAATCATTGTACGTAGCACCCACAATCTGCAGGGCTAGTAGAGAGGCATAATGGGATTTTAAAAAGTAAGTTAAGGAAGTTAATATCAGAAAGGCAGAGAAACTGGGTGTACTGTCTGCCCCTGGCACTGTTGAGCATGAGAGCTGTTCCGAATGCAAAAAGATTGACTCCTTTCGAAAAGCTCTTTGGAAGGGCTTATTATATACCTCAGTGGAAATCTGTCATGCCCGCAGACCAGGAAGCTGATGGTACATTAGCAGAGTATATGTGTAACTTATTCAATTCTAAACATTTGTTGCAGTTAAATTCTGTTTCAGATAAAGAACGAACCGGACCGTCAGAAGTGGCAGTGTCCCCCGGAACTTGGATCTGGCAGGTAGTCAAGAAAAAGAACTGGACATCTCCGAAGTGGGAAGGCCCATATCAAGTACTTTTGTCAACACCCACTGCAGTCAAGATAGCGGAACGTGCCTCTTGGATCCATCTGACGCATTGTAAGTTAGTTAAGAATTTTGAACTGGACAAAAATCTTGTTACATGCCAAGAGTAAAAATGATAGCGTCCAGAAGAAACAGGAATGCAGAACAACCCTTTCCTCAGAAGTATTGCATAATCATCCTGTTAACTGTACTAGTGACAATAATCTTTTTGCTGTAGCCTTTCCTTTTCCCAACCACACAGACTGAACTGAATAAATGTGAAGCGTTACTCATAGACTGGCATCCAAACTTTAACACTTACCAGGTAATTAAATATGTGTATGCTGAGACTTTTAATGTTTCAAATTGCTGGATTTGCACAGCTTTGCCGACAGCATACAGGGGGTTATTAATGACTATGGTCCCCCTAGGGGTCAATGAGACCTGGGAAAACTTGATTTATGATACCTCAACCATTACAGCACAAGATAAAATAGCATTGCACTTGTCTGTTCCACAAAAGGGAACTGTGTGTTTTTATAAAAATGATACTGTTCAAGTGGGTTGGAGCAATTGCAATGTGACTGTTCCTTACAGATGTTATACTAAAGAAAACAAAGTAGATCTTTATTGTAATACAAACTATGATTCATTTCTTGGATTGATGCATAAAACACTTGATGAAGTAAAACATAATTCTGTTCTTTATAAACAGCTGTCTATAATTGATAGAAAAATGTTTCATGCAGGGTGAGTGTATATTCATAGCAGGGTTACTACTAAAGTAGGGGACTGTTATTTTGTGTGTGGCAGAAAGAGAATTGTCTTTTGGATTTTCAGGCTAAATGTTTTTTGGATAGGGGATATCCATCTCAATTAATTATGAATTATAGAAATAGCACTACCCCTATTCATGGAGTAGCATCTAAGAATGGGTTTTCCGGTAGGCATCCTGGAAATACTAGAACTAAGGTCCAATATGATATTAAATATACAAATGATGTAAGATATATTAAAGATATTATTTTTAAGAACTGGAAACTACTTAGTATGGATAGAGCTCTATTAAAAATAGTGGGAGAGAGACCAAGGTTTAGGTATTGTAATTGTTTTAATCTTAAAAGATGGAAAAATTTGAAATGTCCGAGAGGTCATCAAGAAACCTGAGAATCCTGTGGGACAAATCAATGTGCGTTGGAAAGACCATCATTCCCTAGGCAAAGGGCTGACACACATGGACTTGAGTGATAGTGTTATATCATGGGCAGGTATATTACCAGCATATGGAGCAGTGAAATCGATCTGGGAGCTGAGAAAACTGTCAAAACATCTCGAAGTAATGAGCAACGCAACTTTTTCTGCTCTCGAGTTGGTGACTGATGAAATGAATGCTATGAGAACTGTAGTGCTCCAAAACTGCATGGATCTCAACTTCACCATAGCGGTGCGAGGTGGTGCGTGTGCTTTAATCCAAGAAAAATGCTGTTTGTATATTCCTGACCATAAACACGAGATAGACAATCATCTTGAGGTAATTCAGCAAGTGTCGGCCATGACCAAACCAGGCCCAAACCCACTGATGGACTTTTTCCAGAAATGGTTTGGGGGTGGGGTACCATCCTAATGAACATCCTGAGAGTATGTGTTTGTTGTGGTATTCCCTGCATGAAAAGACTGATCAAAGACTTTATAGACATGTCAGTTTCTGAAACCTTATATCAAAGTACTGAGTTTGAAGAACTGTTAAAAGACTAAAATGCTTTCATAAGTTTAAACTGAATGACTCTCTTAACTGCAAATCCTGAGTGGAAGAGGTTAGGAGAATAAAACAAACTGTTTATGCTTATTTTGAAAGTAGAATAAAAGTATTAATAGGGGGGAAATGTTAGAGAAATATGTATCAATGTGTGTATTAGTAATATGCTTAGTGCATTCAGAGCCTAAAAGAGTTAACACATTTATTTTATTTCATACTGCATAAATCTGTACAAACTGCAGTTGCTTTCTGACCTTGTACTGTCAGCTAAATCTTGCTTGTGCCTTGGAAATTTACTGAGAAGCAGATGATTTCTGCTTGCATTAGGAAAATAATGAATAGAACAATACTGCTTATATGAAACTCAGACAAGAAGTTCCGCTGTGCTATGAGAACATACACAGCTGTAGAAGTAACAGATAATTAGGACAAAAGCCTGCTTGAAAATATGAACTGCAATCAGCATTTGCTTGTATCTGTATTAGAAGAGTACCTTGAAATGTAACACTGTACAATAGAGGCTTGTAAGCGAAGTACTGGTCACCAAGGCCAGGTTGTTTTTCTGAAAAGTTTCTCACAAATCTAGTTATGTCAGCAGAAAATCTGAAGTAACACCTGCTGTAGTACAATGCTTAAAGTTGTGTTTGATTACATCAGCTTAGAAGGCCATGTCTTGTAAAACAGTATAAGAATGAACATACTTCCTGTTAGTAGTTAGAAAAATCCTTGTATTGCATGTTTTTGTCTCCTTGCTGCAAGTAAATTAAAGTGCGTTAACTGAACCTTACGTGTATTGGTCTTTGAAGTTTTTTCCTTTGACAGTATGGTCATCAGGGGAGATAATGGATTCATTGCTAGATTTGATGTTGAAGGAAGGAGGAGAAATTCTATGGTGAGGGGAGAAAAGTAGTATCTTGGTTTTGTTAGGATTTAGAAGCAGGCAGTGCTTTAGCTAGCCATGTTTCTACTATGCTGAAAGTAGTCTGGGTGAGAGTTAGAAGTTGTGTAGGAGAGGAGGCGGAGCATATTAGCAATGAATCATCTGCATATTGGATGCAGGTGGCTCCTGGGATGGTGGTGTGCAGATCATTGATAAAGATAGAGAAAAGAAGGGGACCTAGTATGGACCCTTGTGGGAAACCTAGGGTTAGAGGAAGTTGGGATTACAGCTTGCTCTACCATAAGACAGCCTGCTGACTACCATTTAGGTAGGAGTGAAACCATTGTATTGCGTGTTGGTCTAAACCAATGGTTTGTAGGGTATTGAGCAGTAGCTAATGGTTGATCATATCGAAAACTTTTGAGAGATCTAGGAAGAGTGCTGAAGATAGCTTGTTGTTGTCAGGTTGGTAGGTGCAGTTTGAAAGGAAAAGGTGGGTTGGGTGCTGGGTGGATCAGGGCTAGATGTGCCAGAGCAGGTGTTTGTGTCCGATGGCATGAGATGGGTAGCTAGAGAATGAATAGTTTCAGTAAAGAAGGAGTTGAAGCTGTTTGCAATTTCTACAGGGGATTTATCAAGGGCAGCTGATGGGTTAGGAGTGGCAGAATGACCTGGGTGGAGAAGATTGTTAATACCAGTCCAGAACCTTTGAGGTTTTAGCTGATATTTTTGTTGTAGGAGGGTGTAATGATTTTTTTTGTCTAGAATGACAGATTTTTTTGGTCTGATTACTTAGCTGCCAGTATCTTACTTGGTGCATAGGGTCTTTGGTAACATGCCACCTGGCCGGGCATTGTTTCTTAGTTTAATTTTGTTTTTTGTTTCTTTAGATAGCCACGGTGCAACTGTGGCTTTTACATGGATGGTATGAGTAGGAGCATGGTGATTAAGGATGGCCAGAAATCTGGTATTGAAGTACTCAACTGCTTCTTGTAATGGGAGTCGTTTCAAGACATTCCAATTACATGCTTTGAGTTCATTTTGGACATTGTCAAGGTTAAAGTTCCTGATGTTTCTTATAGTTTTGTAGGTGGGCTGATTGGGAATGTCGGCTTTGAACCTAATAATATAGGTAAGGCAGTGATCACTTAGATCATTGGGTAATGTACCTGACTTGTACTTTTGGGGTGGCTGTTAATAAGTATCCAGTCAAGGATACTATATTTGACTCTATTTTTGCTAAATCTGGTGGGGGTGGCAATGATCTGAGTAAACCCGTGGAGGGAGTTTCAGAGGAACAGGTATTCTAATCAGTATTAAAGTCCCCCAAGACAATGGTTTCCTGGGGATAGTTAGAAGCTAGCCAGTGTAAGATATTTTCTAGAGTATTATCATTCTTGCCGGGTGGAATATAAATGCAGACAATGTATCTGTATTTATTATTGTTTATTATTAGTTTGGTGATGAGAATTTCTGCATTGCCAAATGGGGTGGCTGTTGGGTGTCAATTGTTATTGTTAGGGTAGACTTGTATAGTACAGCTACCCTGCCACCTTTCCTGGAGATCTGGTCCAGTCTAAGGATGTTGTACTGTGTGTGTGTGTGTGTGTGTGGGGGGGGGTTATTGGGTTATTTTGTTATCTTTGGTTATTGGTTTTAGCTGGGTTTCTGTGAGGCAGAGGATATCAGAGGAGTGAACAGCTAAGAGTCCATGTAGGCTATGGATCTTGTTGTTTAGGCTTCTGATGTTGAGATGACAGTCCAGAAATGAGTTAGGAAGTCTGTCAATCTGGGTAGTACATGTTTGGTTGTTAGATTGTGTGCTTGGGTCTACCGTTGTGGATGGGCCAGGGTTGGGGTAGATGTCTCAATCCTTCATAAGATTAATTTTTAAGTTGCTTATGAGTCTTAAAAATTTGTTTATGATTTTTTATAGTGTTTGGTTTTTAAGCAAATGTAGCGGTATTTAGTCAGGTGATGGTAATTAGGGGGCAAGGAATTAGGAGAGAGGGTGGTTTTGTGGTGGATAAACTTATTAAATGCTGGGTTGGTGTCTGAGAGTTTGGGTATTGGATTTCAAGATGCTGTACATATTCGTAGGAGCTTAGGTGATAAGGAATGAATAGCAGGGGTACTAAGGATAGCTGCATTAGTGTTTTAGCTGTAGTCATAGTAACTTACTAGGGTAGGGTCTGTATTGAGTGTATGCAGTGGATAAAAGATTAGAGAGAATAGAATAGCTATGGGTGGGTTACTATGGAAAGTGGGGTGGATAGAAGGTGTATTATTGTGCTAGGATTTTGCTGGGTTCTAGGAGCATGTGTAGTTGGTTAGCTAATTAAGGAGGTATGCCAATGGTACTATAAACGTAGTACTAACGGGGGCAGGTGGGATATGGTGGCAGGGTGGGAGTGGAGCAAGCAAGGCGAGTGGAGCGGGGCTAAACCAGTAAAGCAGATGCCTAGAGGCAGCATGTGCAGGTATGAGTTACAAGCACGCTTTTTTGTTTCTTTTTATGCACCCAATACTCTGTTCCTAAGCCCTCCTGTTGAGTTACAAGCACACTTTTTTGTTTCTTTTTATATGCCCAATACTCTGTTCCTAGGCCCTCCTGTTAAAAACTACACAGTTCTCTGCCTGCTTCTCAGTTTACAATGCAGAGAGCCCATTTTCCAATTCCCTTTTGTTTCACTTAGTTTATTGAAAAATGCACTGTTTGGAGGTGCAGAGCACACTACACTCATCTGATTGAATTGTAGAAAGCACATTGTTTTTACCTTAACTGGGGAAGAAAGAAGGCTACAGGAAAGTCTAACCCTTCCAACCTAATGCTTATCAGCATAAACAGATTACAAGCGGGAGTTATGGGGACATTCACCAGTGCTTTTTTGGACCCAGTTTGTTAGGTTTGCAGATGGCAAGGTATTTTAGTGGATATTGACCTTGTTAAAACAAGTTCCGTGGTGGGGAAAGCCTTCTGTACTTGTTATTCCCGGAATGACTCTATATGCTTTTACAAGCCTTTCAGGGGGAGGTGAGTTAGGAACACCTTACTAAAACAAGTTCCATGGTGGGGAAAAGTCTTTCGTACTTGTTGCTATTCCCGGAATGACCCTATATGCTTTTACAAGCCTTTCAGGGGGAGGTGAGGTAGGAACACCTTATTATTTATTTTTTTATTTATTTCCAGTTTGGTTACTGGGGAAGTCCACTGGGCCAACATGACCCATTTTCAGTGGAGGCCCGGGGAGAAAAGCTCCAAGAAAGCATTGTACAAATTCAGTTACAATAAAATACAGGAGTATATAAGATAAAATTGTAAAGAGAGTTAAAAAATAAGAATATTCACGAGCATAGTTAGCAGAATTCATAGAGAGAGAGGTTAAGGGTTATACAGGTAAAGCAAGTTCCGTGGTGGGGAAAGTCTTCCATACTTGTTGTTATTCCTGGAATGACCCTGTATGCTTTTACAAGTCTTTCAGGGGGAGGGGAGGTAGGAACACCTTACTAAAACAAGTTCCATGGTGGGGAAAGTCTTCCATACTTGTTGTTATTACCAGAATGACCCTGTATGCTTTTACAAGACTTTCAGGGGGAGGGGTGGTAGGAACACCTTATTAAAACAAGTTCCATGGTGGGGGAAAGTCTTCCATACTTGTTGTTATTACCAGAATGACCCTGTATGTTTTTACAAGCCTTTCAGGGGGAGGTGAGTTAGGAACACCTTACTAAAACAAGTTCCATGGTGGGGGAAAGTCTTCCATACTTGTTGTTATTCCCGGAATGACCCTATATGTTTTTACAAGCCTTTCAGGGGGAGGTGAGGTAGGAACACCTTACTAAAACAAGTTCCATGGTGGGGGAAAGTCTTCCATACTTGTTGTTATTCCTGGAATGACCGTATATGTTTTTACAAGCCTTTCAGGGGGAGGTGAGTTAGGAACACCTTACTAAAACAAGTTCCATGGTGGGGGAAAGTCTTCCATACTTGTTGTTATTCCTGGAATGACCCTATATGTTTTACAAGCCTTTCAGGGGAGGTGAGTTAGGAACACCTTACTAAAACAAGTTCCATGGTGGGGGAAAGTCTTCCATACTTGTCGTTATTACCAGAATGACCCTGTATGTTTTTACAAGCCTTTCAGGGGGAGGTGAGTTAGGAACACCTTACTAAAACAAGTTCCATGGTGGGGGAAAGTCTTCCATACTTGTTGTTATTCCCGGAATGACCCTATATGTTTTTACAAGCCTTTCAGGGGGAGGTGAGGTAGGAACACCTTACTAAAACAAGTTCCATGGTGGGGGAAAGTCTTCCATACTTGTTGTTATTCCTGGAATGACCCTATATGTTTTTACAAGCCTTTCAGGGGGAGGTGAGGTAGGAACACCTTACTAAAACAAGTTCCATGGTGGGGGAAAGTCTTCCTTACTTGTTGTTATTCCTGGAATGACCCTATATGTTTTACAAGCCTTTCAGGGGGAGGTGAGTTAGGAACACCTTACTAAAACAAGTTCCATGGTGGGGGAAAGTCTTCCATACTTGTCGTTATTCCCGGAATGACCCTATATGTTTTTACAAGCCTTTCAGGGGGAGGTGAGTTAGGAACACCTTATTAAAACAAGTTCCATGGTGAGGGAAAGTCTTCCTTACTTGTTATTCAATTTCCAATTTATGTCTCCCAAATGTCATATGCTTTGTTTTTTTTATGTATTTATCAGCATACTATACTCCTATGCCCAAATGGTCAATTTAGTGAATTTCGTTTGCAGACATGCCTTATCCGTAACACATGCAACCAGTTTACCAATTTAAAGACATCTGCATGCAGACTGTAGAACACATCAGATGAAAAAGATATATCTGAAAGATACAATCTAAACAAACATAGACCAAGGACAGAACCCTGTGGGATACCCTGACTGTAACCAAGAATTTCATCTGTCTAATTTCTTTATGATATTTGCCATGTCCTATTTGTAAGCCATGGAGCTATCCATCTTATCAAGAGTACATCAATACCTAGTTGTTCTAATTTATTGATCAGTGTTTAGTGTAGCGCTCTTTCAAATGCTGAACTTAAATCTATATAAATTACATCACAGCACAAATTTCTATTCATAGCTGTTATTATATTGTTATAGAACATCATGTTACAGGTAGTAATAGATCTATTTCCAACATAAGCATGCTGATATATGGTTTCAAGTCCCAACCTTTTGATTTCTGACAATAGCTTATCCAATATTACCTTCTCCATTATTTTTCCACAACATGAATGCAGACTTAATGGTCAGTATGACTCTGGGTTTGTTTTACTCCTCTTCCCCTTAAAGACAGGATTAATCAGTGCATGTTTCCAATCTTCTAGAATCTCGCCATATTTATATGACCTAAGAAATAATGGACATAATGGTACAGTGAGGTCTTACTGAAGTGCTCCCATGTCATTATTACTAATCCTTTCTCATCCCCATGCTATATTTGGATCCAGTTTGCATAGTTCTTTTTCAGTATAATCTAATTGGATTTCTGTATCTGAGGTTACCTAGATGTTACTAGAACAACTTAGGACAACTTATCCCCCCCTTTGTGGAGCTAAAGTGTCTTGCATAAGATTTTGTAAATACATCTATAATCCATTCTGTCTGGGAATAAATTTTAGAATCTACACACAGTTTATCAATTTGCATGTTTTTGCACCTTGCCCACCTTATGTATCTGCAAAATGGTTTTCTATTATGCTCAATGTTTTTCCAACTTGTTTATTTCAGTTTTCAGTGTTGTAGCTCAACCTCTTTTCCATTTCTTGTATTTTTGTCTCTCACCTCAATCAAGTATGTTGTCCTTAAGGAGCTATATCCTCTTGATGGTGTGTGCCTAGATCCTGATGTTAGACATGTTTTGATTTTTTGCGTTCAAATAATTTCTCTTTCAAAACTTTTCACATTCCTTCTGCAGTTTTTTTTCCACTGAGTGCATCACTCCAATTAGTTTTACATAGTGACTGTTTTGCTTCCATATAAACTTTTATTAATCTTCTGTGCATTGGTTTAGATTTCAGTTTAGCAGAATTATCTAGCAATAAATTAACCTTTATAACTTCATGATCACTGCACATCAACGGTGGTAAAAATTGACATGGAGTAACAGTTACTTCTTTAGGACCACAAAAAATGTCTAGTATGGTCCAGTCCCTGGTAGTTTTTTTTTACAGTCTGAAGTAATTGTTGTTCCGGAACAAACATTGTGAATAATCTCCTTACTAATGTTGTTGAATCAATATTACTTCAGTCTGTTTCTGGTAAATTTAAGTCTTCATCCATTATTATAATTTCCTCATATGTTTTATGCATAAAATATATGAATTTCTCTAGGTCTTCAGCATTTGACTTTGGTGGTCTATACACTCCAACAATTGTTATATGTTCCAGGGTTATCCTTGTCACAGCTACATAATCTATAGTACTGGTGTTATCATTGAACATGCAATAATCACAGGTCTCATAACTTTCTTTAATCCCTATCATAATACCTGCACTTGATTTTTTTTGTTAGCATGTCTGTTACATTTATACCCTGACAGAACTGGTTTCCCAGTTATAGTTTTTTAACCATGTTTCAGAAACAATAACAATCTCAATCTTGTGGGAACACAGCACATTTTCCAATACGAAACGTTATTATTAATGCTCCTAGAGTTAACAAACATCAGAGATGCATCAAATGTCACTATCTGTGAACTGTTAACTTTTTGACCTGGCAAAAATCCTGCAGTGTGTTTGTCAAGGGTCTACTTCATATAAGCGAAATCTCACCTGAATTTTAAATAACTGAGATGACAATACTGAAGTTGCACTTTAACACTCACATTACTGATAGTGTAATCAAGGAAAGGAGGCAATCAACCAGCATTTTGGAGTTTGCCTTTTTCCCCATTATAGTGTGATCTCAGAGTTGGTATATTTAGTTGAGGTGGGGGCAAAGCCCTCCACTTGAATGGGCTTGATATGCTTCAGGATGGCTTTTTGTTCCTGTTGGCTGATTGCCTCCTTTCCCTGGTTACACTATCCGTAACGGGAGTGCTCGTTAAAAATGCAACTTTGGTATTGTCGTCCCGGTTATTTAAAATTCAGTTAAGTGAGATTTTGTTTTTATGACGTAGACCCATTTGTCAAATATTGCAAAATATCTGGTGCAAAAAATTATGTTCCCTGACTTTGACAAGTGCATGCCATCCTGTCTGAACACACACATGCCAAAAATTAGGTTTGGATGCTCTACATATTTCCATTTTTTAAAATAGGACATTTTTTTTCAAGTAGGTATTCACCAAAAAATCTTTTCATTCACGGTGATATGACTCTCCTTTCTGTATGCGATTTGTGAAAAATATGTCCTAACACTTGTACAAGCTATGCTATCTAAGAGGGCTGTAAGTTCACTACTAACAGTCAGAAAGTCCTTGCAGCTGAGATCATTTGTACAGACATGAATAAAAACAGATCCGTAATTCCTTACATTAAGGCCTGCCTCACATCCTCTATTTTTGCTCCTGGAAAGCATAACACTATGAGATGTTCATTATATTCTCTGCAAATGTAAGTATCATTTCCTCTAATAATTCAGTCTCCAATTACAAGAATATCTTTTCCAACCAGATCTGAAGAATCTTCAACTTCTAATTTAGTAATATCAACTCTATCAGTTGTCACAAAGAAATGCCCTTTGTCTGCATTAGTCTTATTAATCCCACTGTTTTTATTGATTTTTACATTTGCAAACATACAAATATCATCCAACTGGCGTTGTACATCCATAGCTTGAGCCATGTTGTCAATGCCTGTCTTTCTTGTTTTTTCTTACATTAATGTTTTTCAATCATTCCACGTTCAACCTTGATTTCTTCCTTTTCACCCATACTTTGCCTCTTTATCCTACCATTTCTTTTGGAAAAATTATGCCTTTTTTGTACACTGAAGGTTTTCTGATAGAAAAATGTTATTATTCTCTGTAATCTGTGTGTTACATAACAAAGCAATGTCCTTTATAGCATGTACTTTTTTGCTTTACAGACATTTTCATTTTTTTTTCCTTCTTTGTTATTTGTTGTGAACTTCTTAATTTCTTTCTTTTCTTTTTTTCTCTTCTGTACACTCTGAATCCTCAGATTGCTGAATACTTTTATCCATATTTCCAAACGTGTCAGTGGCATTATCTTGTTTCATAGTGGCTGAGTGATCTTTTCAGACAATAGACACATCCTTTCCTAAATGTATTCTATGTGCTCCTTGTTTCACACTATTTATTTCATCAGTCCAGTCATTAATACATGTAACAAATGTTCTTCAAGCTGTGCCTAGATTTAGTAGTACTAATAATGGTAAGCAAATCGTCCGACTTTTGACATGAAGAACACAGATCAACAGTATTATCAGGTGTTACCTTTAAATGTACACAGCATTTATTACACTCTACAAAATATTTGTGCTTTAGCAAATCATTAATGGCATACTCATTTAAGGAATCCATATTCAGCTGCAAATTAATAAAAAATTATAAAAGAAAAGAATAATTAAAATCAGTTATCACGGAATTCAAATAGAACTTAAATCAACTTCTGTGAGAAAAAACACACAAACAATATACAAGTAAATATTAAATTAAGTACATTAAAGCTGCTGCTCAGAACATACAAGTTGTGAAAGTTCCATAAAAGCTGGATTTCCTTAACATCTCACACTGTAGCTTCTGCTCACTATCACTTACAGTTGCACCTCTTTTTAACAATAAAGATCAATAAATCACAAACCAAGACAGTATTGCTTAGATAAGCTCTGGATTGTCCTCTCTGCAGTCTGTGTAGATTTATAGCTGACAAGGCCACTTGGGATGGGTAGAGTTTGTCTGTTTACAACCTGTCCCTTTCTAACAACTAACAGTGGAAATTAAAGGTAAAACAACAAAATATAAATCAAAGTAAATCTTCTTGTCAACAAGTTATCCTATCCTTCCTACAAACAGTGAAAACAGTAGTGAAAAGTAAAATATAAATTAAAATAAAAACTTCTCTTACCAAGCTACTCTACAGTCAATCCCAACCCAATACAGGATTGTTTACATAAAATATGGAGAATGCCATGTTTTATTCAGAAAGTATTCTGTCTGCTAATATAAAGTGCCAGATTGTAATGAAGATTTTTATAATCAGAATCAATGTAGCTTCCTCTCTAATGGCAAATGCTAAAGGTAGGGGATATAATCATTCATTTGGAGAAGAGATTATCAGATATTTAAGACTGTCTTAATTCTAACAATTCTGAGACCTTTTGCTTGTGTTCTAGTTTCTAATTCTTCTAAGTTTAGTCATGTCTATAAAGTGATCATGAGTATGACACAGTTATGAAATATAATCTGTAGTCAATCAAGGCAAATATACAATTTACAAAGGAGGCGTTTTCAAACTTTTGACTAATCTGAGTGTATTCAGAGATGAAACTTACTGAAAAACCTGAAAGAAGATCAATTGTTATCACCTAGAAGGTTTATCCAAATTACAGAAACATTTTTGCATTAAAGAACACCTTTGATGCATTCAGTAAGCTCATTGCAATGTCATTTAAGAAAGTGAAGAGATTATAGCATTGAACACGTTGGCAAAATTGTCATCTTTGATGCTTACTAGAGGAATATTTTATGAAACCCTAGAATGAATACAAAAGTAAAACAACAACTCAAGGTCATGGCTGATATTTGATTATATTTGAGAAAATACAGTTGTGATATATAGTTTAGCAAAAACAATGTTGTCAAAATGTGGTGTAATTTGTGTGGCAGATACACATCTAAGGCCTGAAGTTTCTGCACAGTTAATATGTCACAATACAGTACATCATTGCAGAATTCTCAACTATGCTAAATAAAATGATTACCAAAGTGATGGAGCCAGAGATACACCATTAATGGTTCTTTGTTAGATTCAAGCTGAAATTATAGTACCACTGTACTGTTTTTCTGGATGGTAGAAATCCATTTATAGTTCAATCTAGTGCCTCAGATGTGTGGCCTAAAATAATTTCCATTCAAACCTCAACTCAATAAATTGATGCCCGTAAATTGAATAACTGAGAAACAGCTTAGCAACAGGCATATAAGACAGCTGGGAAGGAATGTTGTGTATTAATGTAGGCCTTTAATAAATTGCAGACATCTTGCCCTGTAAGCCATTTCAGGTTTAAGGGCAGTTTATTCTCTTAGATAAATAATACTTTCAAACATTACTAACCAGGGAAGAACATTGCTGTACAAACATATGACATCATGATTACCCAAACTGGTGTTACCACTGCAGCAGAAAATGGATTATTTCATTAAAACAGATGTGGATGAAACCTCTACATTTGTATCATTCTTTGGAATGCACTTTTACAATGACAGTAGAGATAAAAATCCGAAATGTAACCGTGTGTTAATACTCTAAGTTAAAATAGAAACAGCTGATACATGTTTAGCTTTGTTTATTAATTTATTTAGCCTTCATTAACCATGCCAGACCTAAAACATTAAGTGCCAGCTACATTTGATATAGGCAAATTAACTTTTTGAATCTTGGGAAAAGCAAATGGAAGTTGTAAGTGTCTGAACCAGGTTATAAAGATATAGCTTATTTCCATGTCAATGCTTTAACAAAGTAAATTATTCTGCCAGAAATGTTATGTTTTAGCAAAGAAGGAGTGGGAAAAAACTAAGAAATTAGGCTTGCCAGAATTTTGTGAGGTCAAAAGTTCTAGGAATGTAATACAGAACTACAAAACATCCAATAATATGGGTTTTCATATTTAAATCCAGTTGGAAATTAAACTATTTTGGCTCATTCTGAAAGAGACAGAGTACATTTGGCATGGAAAATGAGAAAAAGTGTTTGGATTAGAAATGGAGGAAATTGCTTCTCTAATGAACTGTTGAAAATGGGTTATTCAATAACAAATTACATTAAAATGTTTCCAAGTTGGCAGCTTTAGAACTTTAAGCTAGTATTACTGCATAGTTATAAATGCCTCTTTTACTTACATAGTATTTCTTTTTATGTTTCACTCAGTGCAGTTTCTATTTATATACTGTTTACATTTACATTGCATTTTATGTTATTGTTTAGTTAACAAATCTATCTTAAAATGTCAGCAAAACATTAGTTTTTTGAATTTGTACGTAATAGTGATATTATAAGCAGTCTACATATAACATAATAACAGCCACCATTAGGAACAAAATCAGTACAGGGGCATTCCATCTGATATATTGACTGAAGAGAAGACAGCAAGACATTCAAGCCAGATAGTTACATGTACTGTTATCTAGGATAAAAATTAACCGTGTAGCTTTCCTACGAAGAGATAAATATTAAAACACTTTCAAAACATTAGTGAAGCCAGACTTTGCATTGCCCACAAAATGCAAGCATTACAGCTCTCAGTTTACCTTAACAGGATACTGTTTTTCCTTTCTTTCATTTTCTTTTTTCTGTTCTTTTTTATAGATTTTTTTGTGCTGACAGCCTCCTGAACATTCAAAGGTCACAAAAGCGGCATTGCTGTTGAGTGGAGTGAATGCTATACAAACATTAAATGTCATTTAGGAATATGAGTTTGCATAGTAATTGTGATGTCTCTGCTGAAACAATAGATTATTGCTCAAAAACAACTGCTTTATTGTAGTAGTGGAGAGTAGAGGATGTTTACACCACACCCCTTTCCTAAGAAAAATACGAATATGCATAAGATAGGTAAAACTCCAACATAACACAGTAACAAAAAGACAAGCAGCTGCTTCTAGGAAATATATTGTTCTTCCTAACCTTTATGTGAACTGGTGTTCAGTAAGCACTTTGCATGCCTGTTCAGCTTTAAAAATCTACAGCTTCCTTTGGGTGCATTCTTTGCTGTAATACACTGTTCCAAAAGGGTCTATATCATATGAGCGAATCACACAAATTGCGAATGCTCATAATATCGAATGTACTGGACCTCGAAGTGCTTTTTTTGAGATCACGGTACAGTGAAGAACGGGATATTAGCCCTTTCCTCACTGTAGTGTGATCTCGGAGTTGGAATATATATTTAGTGGGGGGGGGGGTGGGTGGGAGGCACAGTCCCCCACAATAAGAAGTTCGCGGTCCGGTACATTCGATATTATGAGCATTCACAATTTGTGCGATTCGCTCATATGATATAGTCCTGTTCCAAAATGCTAGTGTTGTGACATTATTGAAAGTGACTATTGGGGGCAGCTTTGCAATATATGTACAGTATAAATGAGTATTTATGATGTACTTGTGAAGATACGTGAGGGCTGCCAGCCTAGCTAGATAGAATTTGTAGATAATTCTGTCATTTGTTAATATTAATATAAGCCACAGGCTTGTTCTTTTAAATGGAAGAAAATGTTGTTAAATGTGGAATGGCAAAAATGTAACAACAGTGCACTCTACTGTAGGAAAGCTGATAAGTCAAGCATTGTGTAATTGTTTGATGCCAAAACTCGGAACCGAGATGTCTAAATGAAGGAATTCTTCCTATTGTTTTGAGGCCAGAGTTAATAGCTAGAATTTACATGTATAATTTATTTTATTGCTCTGGTTTCCTGACCAGCTGCAAAATCAAAAGGGATATTAACCTCTGAGTTTCTGTTAGCCTGGGAAAACAGTAAATTGTTAAGACTGATGTAATGTGAAGCAGCACTGTGTTATCAATTTAAAGAGAGGGAATTAGAGGGCATTTAGCATTTGTTTTGAGAACATCCAACTCACCACCACTGCTTTGCTCTACATGTAAGTTTATTTTAGAACTGTGTTTTCTCTTAGATATAGCTAGGAAATAGGAAGATTAGATTATTTTTTTCTGTATTGATGTCAGAACTTTTCTACTGTATTAGTTTGAGCATTTCTCTGTGATCTCTGAACTCTTGACTAGCACTGTGTAGTAAGAAGTATTGTCTTGTGTTTTTATTATTTATTATTAAATATTTTTAAACCTTTCAACTGTGGCTGTTTTGTGTAGAGATAATTTAAGCTCTAGAGTACATTGCATATATATTGTTATACTGTACAAAGCCACTCCAAATAAGCCTTGACTGTTCAGTTGCACTTACCATTTGGATAATAATATTGCACAGTATAAATGGACACCCTTTCATAAGGGCCTTTTGGTAGCCGATAAATTTTAGTGGGTAGTAGCAGTGATTTCTACCATATAGTCTGGGTAAAAGGGGAACAGCTGGAGAACCTGTGCCAGCCTTCCCCAGGAGTGTCTGTGTGGTTGTATATAACTCTTATCTCAAAGTGTGTGTGTTTGTGTGTGTGTGTGTGTGTGTGTGTGTGTGTGTGTGTGTGTGTGTCAGGGACACAAAGCACTGGGGACAGAGAGGGTGCTGGAGATTTTAGCCTGCCCACTAGGCTGAGATCTGGACCCTATAGCTGTGCCAGTGGGGAGTCTTATTGGGATCTGAAGAGAAAGGGAGAGACCAGCCCCAGACTGACTGTGATCTCTATGTGCTCTTAAGCAAAATTGTACTTCACTGTGTGTGTATTTGTTATCCTCCGCTATGTGGACACCCCTCACTGGTGTTAGTGGTGAGGATTGGGGCTTCTTGATTGCTGGGTCAGTGCACGGGCATCACAGCACTATAAATGAGCTGATGAGCATCATCATCATTATCATCAACCCCGTTTTAACCATTTTTCTACATGAGGTTGGGATGTCGTGTTAACTGTCACTATCTCTTTCGATTCAATGTCACACGTCTGCCTTCCTCAACACTCATGCCTGACTGTTGCAGATCTTCTCTCACATAATCCATCCATCTGTTTGCTGGATGCCCTTGTTTCCTCTTACTATCTTCCTGTCTGTCCCAAACCTTATAGGTTCATAGGTTCATGAGATATTACTAGGTTATTGACCTGAGGGTCTTTACAAGTCTAGCCTTTAAATCCAAGTATAATACTAGATGAAAGATATTGTCTATGCCCATGGTTTTTCCTAGCAAGGACTACCCATGCCTAGAAGAGAAGTCAGGGCAATCCCTGGTAGAAATTTATGGTTTTACATCTAGCCATCCAGGTTGCACTTAAATGGGGTCATGGAGGTGCTCTACCTGATATGGATTGCAAGCCTATTCCAGAGGAGTGACAACCTCTGACAAATGTATTTGTCTCTCCAGCAAGTCCTGTTTATGTCGCAGGCTAGATTGAGATCCTATGAAAGGATCACTCTAGTCCCATTTGACTTACAGATGTGCAGGATTTCTATTAGCTTCAGGTCAGAGATAGCCCTGTAAACTAGATATAAGTTGCCTCTAAGTAGTCTATATGCTACTGAGTAGTGACAGTGACTTCAGTCTGTAGAAAACATGTGCTAAAGACCCTGAATTTTCTTAGTTAGAAATCTCTGAGGTTTCTCAAGTTGCTGTAGGTGTCTTTTATGGTATGCTCCAAAGGGAGCATTATATTCAATAATAGACCTGATGAGGAAAGAGTACAGGAGAGTTATAACCTCTTTTGCTCTTGAGGTGATGCCTTTGCTAATCAGGTGAGTAGCATAGAATGCCTTCCTCACCCCAGTAGCCATGTGGTGGTCAAAGTTGAGGTCACAGTCAACTTGTGTTCCCAGGTCTCTCACTACTGAATTGGTACTTAGGGTATTATTGTTTATTGTATAATCAGCAGGGACATTGTTTTTACCAAAGGGGAATGATGATGATGCATTTGTTAGTATTTAGTTTCAGATCATCATCTTGGCACCAATCTTTGGTCTGTGCAAGCCCCTTTTGAAGTACGCTGACATCGCTAGGGGATTCAATGATAGCACCTCATTTGCATTCATCCACAAACTTGGTTAGCCACAGCCCCCCATTTTGGCCTGGACTTCTGAGAATTATATGCCAAACAAGAGGGGGCCCAGCACTGACCCTTGTGTGGCCCCTCTGGTGACAGGTCTGCTGGTACAGGTAAAGTCTCCCACTTTGACTGAGTGTTGTTGATCTGTGAGCCATTGTGTAACCCACCTGACAACAAATGGGGGCTGATATTCAACTGGGTTAATTTGTCAATGATGCCCAGATATTCGATAGTGCTGAAGGCATTGGCCAAGTCAAGATATTCTGTGTGCACAGCTTTGCCCTTATCTATGGATCTGGTCACATTCTTGAAGAAGTCAACCAGGTTTAGCAAGCATGACCTGCCCTTGACAAAACCGAACTGGGATGGATCTTCTTCACCAGATTTTCTGCTTTCTGCACATGTACCCAAACCACAGTAATCTGTTCTCTTTGATGTTTTCTGCAATTGAAGCTACTATGGGTTCTGTTTTTATGTCCTCATTTCTTCATCTGTCCCACAGTGTGCATCTTACCACCTATCTCACGCACTTCATTTCCATCACCTGTAGCTTTCTCATCTGCTCTGCCCTTACTGTCCAGGTTTCTGTACCATACAGTAGTATTGGTCACACCACTGTGTTATGCACCTTACTTTTCAGCTTCTTTGGCATTCTTCTGTCATATACTACACCTGACGGTCTGTGTCATCTGGCTGCAGCTCTTCTGATACTGGCTTTGAACTCTTCATTCAGACTTCCCTTCTCCTCAACCATCCCTCCAATACACTTGATGTTGTTAACCTGTTCCAGTGTCTTCTCTTCTATCTCATTTTTCAGCTTCATCTGATTTACCCTGACGAACAGGGAACCTAAAGTTTCATCATGTTGAGTCAAATCTACACAAAATGTTTAAAGTTCGGTAAGTAGCAATTTGTCAAGGAATGCAAATAGAAACATACTGTATTGCACTTAATAAGTAAACTAAGAATGATTGTTTTAATAAGGCATGCTTTGCTCCCATATCTTTGAGATTTTATATACATCTATAGCTATCTCTCTCTATATATAAATGTGTGTGTGTGTGTGTGTGTGTGTGTGTGTGTGTGTGTGTGTGTGTGTGTGTGTGTGTGTGTGTGTGTATATATATATATATATATATATATATATATATATGTGTGTGTGTGTGTGTGTGTGTGTGTGTGTGTGTGTGTGTGTTTATGTATATACATATATATATATATATATATATATATATATATATATATATATATAGTTTACTATTAAAAGGTGGAAAGGACAATCTTCGCAGATGGAAACTGGAAACATGGATGTTTGAATTTCCATCTTGCTGAACACCGTGTTTGAAAGTTTATATCAACAAATGCACAGTGCATTCACTAATATAATCTCGAAGTACTGTACAGAGATCACAGTAAAGTGCAATGTGGGAATTTCAACCCTTTCCTCACTGTAGTGCAATCTCGGAGTTGGACTATATCGTTAGCAGGGGATGTGGAGGTGCAACTTCCCACAGGGGAGGGCTTGTCCCCTGCATAAATGTGATGTTAGGTATAGGAGTTTCCTTTACCTGAGCTCCTAAACAGACATCACGTAATCTCTTTGGCAACAATGTCAAATCTGCTGAATTCGTTCAGCTGATTCAACATTGTGCCGTGTAGTGCATTTTGACTTTGTTTTCTTTTTTTCGGTGTGTTGAATGGAAAATATTTTGTTGTTTGGAACATATATTCCTCTTACCCTGAGGTGTTACAACCTTGGAGTTGCTATATCAAGATATTAGCAGCATGAGAGCAGTACGTCAACATTGGAGGGTGTCAATGGTTGTAGCCCTTTGAAAAAACATTACTGCAGTAAGAATTAACTTAACTGTTTTTATTCTTTATAAACAGTGCTTTAAGCAGTTGACTGTCAGAGCAGCTGGTGGCTTCTGAAGATACTTCATAGTATGAAAAATGGTAATTTGAATAACAATTACGATTGCACTAGAGACATTGTTTGTAAGCAAAAGACACTAAAATAGTTAAAAAGGATTCAATATATTTATAATAATATTTTTCCTGTACTTGTACTACATGTCCAAGATGTATCAGTGAAAAATAGGATGCACAATAAAACGTTGACCGATGGTAAGTAAAAAAATACTTTATTCGACCAATAAACTCATAAGCATAAAGCTTAGGCATTAAGCGCTTTCATCCACAATAGTGGACTTCTTCAGAATGCCATAATGCAAAACAAACAAACATTTAAAAACTTTTTGGTGCCAATCCCGCCTACGTTCCATACTATCTTAAAGTCATATACCTCTAGTATATCCTATATTCATACATACATTAATTCGATAATGATATACAATATAAGCATCAACTATTTAGCTTATAATAAAAATGTCTCTATCTCTTATCTTAAAAATTTGTTAAAAAATACCTAAGCACACATTTAAAGGAATTTAAGTGGTCCGTGCTGTTCCATGCTGTACTGCAGGTTTGATTTAAAGGGTTGAATAAAGCATTCTTCTCTTTCTGACCATGTTATTGTGCATAATTGATAATTACTTATTGTGGCCTACTATTAATAAGACTAACTACTGTAGACATTTAAGCAATAGTCTTGGAGAGTCTTGTCTTTCTTCATACAAAAGTAATTAGTTTTATAGCTGTAATGAACTTATACACCTCATGATGACTTTTGCAAAATTGAAAAATAAAGTGAATCTGCAGGACTATATGTTTCTTTATCACAAATGTGAGACCAAATATTGTGGACATCAAACAAAATAGTGAATTTAAAACTCACCTTTACAATATTAAAATTATTTTGTGACCAGGCTTCATCCCTTCACCCCCAATGAGGGAGACGGGCTGTATCCCCAACAGCCCTACTACTCATATATGCAAATTCTGAGACTGCCCTACCTCACAGAAGGGGGATATCCCAAAGTTCCACAATCTTGCACTTTTAATATAGTCCCACAGATTCACATTGTAGTTCTAGTATTGCAAGGATCACTATTACGGTCTCTGGAATTTCAACAGGCACTCCTACTTCACATAGGAATTAGTTCTGAGGTATTTACCTTAAGACGTTAAATGCTATCCAAAGGAAGAATCAATGATGATGTTCCCCAAAAGGAGGATAGCAAACTATCTCTCACTGTTCCACTCTGTCTATGTTTTTATGTTGCTGAAGCCTGGGATTACTGTCTAAAACTCAGATTCCCAGTATTTTTATGCTGGCTTACGAATTAATAAAAGTCATAAGGGTGGTTCTTCCAAGCAACCTGGACTTAGTATCTTTTCTGCTAGAGTGTAGCAGGGCTCACACCATAGCATCTGAAATAGTCTCTTACACACACACACACACACACACACACACACACACACACACACACACACACACACACACACACACACGGTAACCTGATGCATCTAACAGCTTTTAAAGCCACTAGTTCATTACTGGACACCTCACTCCAGCTTGTTGTCTGTGTTACTGTCCTATGTGTTTTATAGATTACAAAACTGTAAAACAATTTGTACTCCAACACTTTTTTTCTGTAACTGATAGTACTTGAATCAGCTATATCTTCTGACCTACAAATATCTATGATCGGATCCCTGATCCTAACAACTTACCACGTGTTTGCTATGTGTCAAACTTTCACTTTAATCCAGTCGGGAGATGAATTTCTTGGCATCCATGTTTAGCAGACATAAGAAGGCTATTATGAGAGATCAGACAATAATCCTCTGTCGTATGTGCAGAACTCAGAATGACATTTCTATTTAATACCAATAATTACAAACATATAACAAACAGTGTCTTGTTGGCAGACTTTATTATGAATGTCCTGCTTACACAGAATGATGTCTTACCTGCTATAACCTATTGAACTTCCTGGATTACCTGAAGGAAAAACAAATAAATTCTATACAGTACTTTCTTATAACATAGAGGATTATGATTGTGTCTCCAATTGTAACCAGACTATTATGTGTTCCAGACATGGGTGCCAAAAATTTGCCTCAAGAGTGAAGCTTGAGAGGTGAATCTTGACATCCATGTCAAGTACACATAATAAAGGGTTATACTCAAAGACCCTATCATAATTCTGTGTAGTGCATTGAGCTTTATCTGTACTCTGCACTGCCAGTTATGGAAAAAAAGTGCAAAGTGTTTTCCCTGCTTTAAAAGATTGCAAAAAAACTTATGAGTGCTGTCAGATAGACAGCAGCACGTCTCTCACTTTATTGGTTTAAGAATTCTGGGGGAATAATTGGAGACCGTTTTTAATATCCACCTAATTCGCTTAAAAAAATTAATAAAACAACTGGTTTTGCATCAATATGCATTTTTTCAACAATAAGATGTGCGAACCTCTAATTCTGGCAGTTTTGACTGACTGTAATCTTCAGTGATTTCCCAGAAAAGAAAAAAACAATTATGAGGGACACAACAAAAATATGAAACATCCTAAAGGACAGTTGAAAGGCAAGGTAATCAGGTAAAATTACAACCTTTTTACTTTTTGCTCTAGTTTTTTGCTAGCGATCTCTATCCGGTGTTAGTCTCTAGTATAAGATGCGATCGTAACAGCACTTAGGGGGTGTATAACAATTTTTAGACACACCCTTAAGGCCTGTTATGATTGGATCTCATGCTAGAGAAGCACTTAACAAGTTTATCTTTTTCATGATATTGCATCGTAATTATGGCTCTCCATGTATTACACTACTATTACAGCTCATTCAAAAAAAAATGTGATGTGTAACTTGTACAAAATACAACAGAAATTCTAAAAGGAAAATGTTTTGCAAGTTAAAACTTTCAAAACCTAATGTGAAATACTGACTTTGTCAATTAAACACTCAATAGACTGCTGAATAATATTGCCTTTTTGGATTCATGTTGAGTCATAACATCGGTGAACAGAAAAAAAAAATGCACACTAATCGACAAAACTACCTGCAGCAAATAACTGACACCTCCATGAATGAGACATTCGTAACCACTATATTGTGGACAGAGAAATCACACACACATACATGGAATCAATGGGGATGTGTGGACTGTTTATTGAAGTGGACACAAAGGTTTATCTAGCATTAACCATTTTTCCAGTGTATGACAAGGGACACATTAGGAGTTTCACAGGCTTTCAATTGCAAATCCTATTCTAGTTCCTTGACATGATGCTGCAGCATGTGGACCGGCCTATTTGGCTTCCAGGAAGAACAGAGGAAACACCGTTTTTCAGGCATTCTATGACACAGCCCATTTCCCTGAGTTCCTGAGGGTCACTGACTCTACTTACATTGCTATCATGGTCTCACCTGCAACATTGGTATCCAGTAAACTAAACAGAAAGGCAGTACACAGGATTTTATATACAATGTACCTGTGCACTTTACAGGCAATTTCCATGACATCTACATCCATAGCATGTGCGGCTTATACCAACATTTCATGCAGGGTGACTTTCTACAGGGTCATCTAGTTGACAGGTGCATACACTGCCATCTACAGAGACCCCAATAGGATGGTTCCATGAACAAAGGTAGTAGACCACATAAAAGAGTGTTGACTGCTATCTGCATCCTCCAAACATGGAGGAGAAGGCAAACAACACTGCACTGTGATAGGCACAAAATAGCATTATACATGATGTACAATCTGACAGTGGTTATATTGGTCCATGTGGTGGTAAATGACCTTAGGCGCTCTGTCCAGAGGGACTTGCAGAAGGATATGAGTGACTGAGCTTGTTATGCATGTGTCTGAGGCAGGAAATGCACAGTTTTGAGAGATATTTTGTTATCACCCAGAAGATTCAATAACAGGATAATTGGCTTTGTAATTTTCAAGGGGGATCCGGTATGTGCCAGATTGGGATGATAGGGCTGACAAGCCTTCCTGGTTTATTAAGGATGGTCTGCACATCACTTACTATGGCTTTTCTATTCTTGCTAAAGCTTTGCTGGCCCTATAGTGCCTTTTTAGGCAGAGTCCATCCGATGGCTACTCCAACCTAATAAATCCTAAATTAGAACACATTAATGTGGCTCTACTCAGTGCCAGGAGTCTTAACAAAAAAGTGCCCAAACTTGAGGCTCTCCTGCAATGTGAACACATACATACATGTGTAGTTACAAATATGTGGTTTTAGAGCAATGAAAGCACTATCTTTATTCCTGGGTATAGTGCCTATCATGTTTTCAGACTTACTGACAGTAGTGGGGATTGTCAGTATTTGTCAAGGATATTGTCAACTCACTACACATTATTCAGGGCACCACATTTTAACTCCTACATGTCCAAACCACCATAAACAAGACTAATTACTACTTCATGGTTAGCTATAGAACACACTCTAATTCCCTTTCTGAGCATGATAACTGTCTTAACCCATTAGCTGAAATATCCATTAAACTCAACACCTTTCTATTGGTGGACTTCAACTATCCAAAAATAAACTGGCTAACCTATACTTCCAATGGTCAGTTTGTCCAGTTCTCCTTAACATTATAAATGCTAATTGTCTTTTACAAATAGTTAACTATTCTAGTAGTGACCCCAATATCGTTGATCTGATCTCACAAATATGGCCACTTCCTGCACATTTCCATATTTACCATCTTGCCTTATTAAATCAAACCGTAAATTAGTGATCTTTCCCTTTAGAACTGGTGGTCCTTACTCTGTAAATAGCTCCATGTTTAGGCACTTCTCAAAAGCAAACCTTCAGTTACTTGATAACTTAAATAAATTCCACTGTGATCCTCCTTTGATGCTAAAGGTTCTGCCTATGCCTCTGACTTCTATTTTCATTTAAACAATTGCATTAAAAAGATAGTGCCTGCATCAAACATAATGAGAAATTTAAAAGCAAACTCATGTGGTGGAATACCTGTATTAATAAATTATACAACAAGACAAATTGCTTCAAGGTCTCATTCTAGTAACCTTGTGAGTCCACTTAAACTAGTAAAGAGCTTAAAAAAAACAACTAAAAACATAACTGACTGCAAATCTTTCTTCAGGAAGTTAAAAACTAACACCCAACAATGTTGGGAGCTAGTCTACAATAATACTACACACTCTAACCCAAAGGAAATATCTAATATCCTATCTGACAAATTTATTGCAAATGTTACTCCAGCCACAGTTATAACTATTCCATAAATTCCACATTCCCAGCCAGCAACTTTAATTACTATGAAAAAAGTTGTCAGTCCTCTCAAAATCTAAGATCATCTCATTCATTGATAATGATAATATACTGGGTTACCTAATTATTAGTGCCAAATATTGCCTATCTGAACCCCTACTTAACCTGTTTAATCTAAGTCTCTAAACCGATTACATGCCTGATGCCTAGAAAACAGCCATTGTAATGCCATTATAGAAGGGTAACCTTGCCATGGACCCTGGTAACTCAGACCCATAAGTCACACTCATCTCATATGTAAAGTTGTGGAGCATATTAACTCTGACTTCATTAATATGGATATTGAAAATCTCTTAACCCTGAATACCTGTCATTTCAGCTTTGTTAAAGGAAGATCCTGCCTCTTTAAACTCAATAATTTTTTTGAAAAAAAGTAACTGAAGCAGTGGACATCAGATATGCAGTACATACGGAGTATCAGGACCTGGCCAAGACCTTTGACACTATTCTCCATGTAGGCTTTACTG